>NC_092507.1:302500-465000 GCF_047511675.1 Marmota flaviventris
TACGGAACAGCTGCTGAGCTGGGCCTGCGACTGGGGCATCTGCCCGGACGTCCCCACTGCGGGCGGCAGGGCGGGTTCACCTTCATTTGGGAGGGGTTAATTGCGCGCAGGTGCCATCTCAGGCAAACAAAGGCGCGGGCGCGGTCTCCCGGCCGCCGGGCCCTTCCCGGCACTGCGCAGCCTGGAGGCCTGGTGTAAAAGAGGTCGCCGGGAGGTCCGCAGTTGTCTGACTGGTGGAGATGGGTGTGCGGGGCCTGACCCCGCGGACGCGGCCGGGAAGGGCAGACGGTCTGGCGCAGGTCGGGAAGGGACGGAGAGGCTGCCCTCACCCGGGCCCTGGCGTCCCGTGGGCGCACCTGTTCCTGCCTCCCCGGACCCGCCCTCTCCTGGGTTTTCGCGAGGACAATGGTGTGGGGGTGCAGCCCCCTTCTGCTTTTCTGGGTTCCAGAGCAGGAGGAGCTCTGGCAGAGGAAACCCGAGCCCCGCCAGGTGCGCGAGACAAAAGCGGCGCCGCCGGCCCCAGTCCTGGGCGGGCCTCCTGGCTCCCTGAGCTGGTGCGCCCGGGGGCCCGCGAGTCTCCCGGGTGCGCACCGCGGCCTCGCCGAGGGCCCGGGGAAGCCGGGTGGCCGATGGTCTGACGCCTGGGCCGCAGCGCAGGGGCGCCGGCGTCGGCCTCTCTGAAGTCTGCGGCGGCCTCGGGGCGGGTTTCCGGGAACAGGGCAACTGCTTTCGCGGGTGGGAGTGGCCTAGACCCCCTCTCGTGCCCGCACCGCTCCACAGGCCTCCCTAGCCCTCCTGTGTCCACGGATCTGGGTCTGGCTGCTGCTCAAGTGCGTTCTCCTGGGGTCTCTTCCACCTCAGGGAGGAGCTTCTTAAAGAGAGGACTCCATAGCCCCTGGTTGTGGCACAGCCGTGACCCTGCCATTCTGTCACCAGGGGGCAGGGTCCCGCCAACAGCTCTGAACTGGGAAGGAGGATTCTGGGATGGCCTCCCTCCCTGCCTTCTCAGGCACCAGCCCAGCACCCTGAGAAGGCCCAGAACAGAATCCCCACTCCCTCTTCCGAGGGCTGCACTTCCAGTTTCCTCCCTCCTGTGCTCCACATTCTCCTATCCCGGGGGTCCTCGTGAGAGTGCCCACAGGCACACACACATTCACACACATACTCAGACATGGTCACAGGTGTGTGCAGATGTGACCATACATGTACTCACACACTTGGCAAAACATGCTCACACAAATGTACACGTGTGCATACACAGAGAGACGTGTGTGTGGTCACATTCTTGGTCACATGCACATGTGCACAGAGACATGCTCACACTGGCGTTCACACATGTGGTCACATACATGAGCTCACACAGTCACACACATTCAGACAAACGCACACCCTCCCTTACTCCCCTACACACAAGCACAGGCACGGCCTTGTGCACACACAGAGGTATCTCCTACAGCCCTGCCAGATTCCTACCTGGCAAGTAGGTGCTCTCTGCCCCAGCCTGGGGCTCCTCTCATTCAGTTCTTGCCCAACGTCCCACCTCAGTGGGATTCCTAGGCTTCCTGCCTACTGCTGGCCTGGGACAAAGTCCTTGGGGCTTAGGAGGGGGCAGGGCAGCCCACAAACAGAAGTGCAACTTGGCTTTGTTTGGGGGAGGGTCCTCGTGACCTGCCACTGACCTCTCCAGGTTGGAGGCGGGACCTCCTCCAAGGCAGGGCTATGCCTGGGAACCTCCAGCCACCCCCATGCACTCGTCTCCAGGAATCCCTCCCTGCTGCTCCTTGCTCTGCACTCAGCATGGCAGCAGCCTGCTGACCTGTCTGGAGGGTGGGGAGGAAGGGGGCCAGGGCAGCAGCGGAGCGCCTGCACAAGGCTGGCCAGAGGCACTGCAGGCATGAGCAGGAGGACCCCCCCCAGAACCCAGACAGGCTCACCTCACCTGCCTCCAGGCTGCACCTCAGTGGTGTGGGCAAGGTTTTCAGGACGGGGAACGTTGTGAATTTTCCAGAAAGCCAAGTATAAACTGAGGCAATTTAAAGGAAACCTCCCTTATCCTGAGAGTTTATCCACCTCTCAGTGCTAAAATGTCATTTGTGGGGATACTGTGCAGCTCAGTGGGGGAGCAATACCCAGCACCTGGGTTCTGGCCCTGGGTTCTGTCCTCAGAACAACAACAACAGGTCATTTGCTTTGTAAAGTGACTGTTAGTAGACAGTGGCATTTTAAAACGCGCTTTTTAGCAAATAAACACCTGCTAGTTCTTATGTCTGAAATGGTGGGTCCCGTACAGGTCTGTGGTTTTCTGTTTTTGTTTTTTCTTGCAGTGCTGAAGATGGAACCCAGGCTTCCCGCATGCAAGGTAAGTGCTCCATCACTGAGCTACACTCCACTCCAGGCCTAGGGTTTCACGAGGACAGTGGCGTGGGGATGCCCCACGGCGTGGTGCCCTTCTGCTTTTCTGGGTTCCAGAGGAGGAGGAGCTCAGCAAGAGGAAACTCGAGCGGTTCCTAAGGAAGGGGCAGACGGTGGCTGAGTCTGCTCCAATGTGCGGTGTGGTCCTGCAGGTCAGGAAGCCCCTTCATGCCCGCCAGCCTCATAGGTGTCTATAGCTTCTTTAGCTGTCCTGAGTGTGATTGGCCATCAAGGAACAAGGGTTTCTGTAGTTCCAGGTCCTGGTGCCAAGTGTGGTGGTGTGAGGCCAAGGATGATGCTTGGGGAAGGAGAGTGAACTAAGGTGGTAGGTATGCCAACTTAGAATCCAGGTGTTTGTGTCAAGGTGCGCTCCGCTTCTGTCCCCAACTGGTGCAACCTTTGGCCTAAGTCGATGTCCAGAAATGAAACAGGATTTGCTGCAGCTCTGCTGGGAAACTCAAGTGGAAGCCGTAGGGGCCGTGCCCACTCATCTTGCCATCTGCTGCTGCAGTTGCCCTGGGCTGCTTCCTGCTCCCAGCCTTACCTGGGAATCGGACTTAAAAAAAAGACAAAAAGAAGGAGAAGGCAGGGCTGTCCCTTACTGTGAGCCCTTGTGAGGCCAGGAATGATCTTGTGTGGCCAGGAGGGTTTGGACAGGAAAGGGGTGGGATGGGCTCCCTTGGCAGCAGTTCCTCCTGGCCCAGTGCCCTGGGTCCTGCACACAGCCCTTTGCCCTCTGGGTTCACCTCTCTGCATGGTGGGCGTGCTCTTGGTCAGGCCTGCAAGGAGGCAGTGGGCACAGAGGAGTCCTGGGAAGGCAGTGACACATTCCAGGCGTCCGCCCTGAACCTGTGAGATGTGGCTGTTGTGTGTCGCTTGAGTTTTGATTTTGATGGCAGCATCTTTCCTGATACCATGCTTTCCAGGGATGCCATTCGTGTCCTCTGTGTCTTCTGCTTCTGCTTCAAGAAGGCTTCTCCCTCTGTGGTCATGAACCCTGAGGGTTCCTCTAAGCCCTCAGCCCTTGCTCCCTTTTGTAGCTCTGGGACCGTGGGTGCGAAGCTGCTCCACTCTCCTTGTCGATTTCCTTAATGGCGTGTGGCTCCACACTTGGCAAGGGGCTCTGCCTTCCCCCCGATGCCCCATGGCTATGAGTCCTCTGCCAGGCCCACTCATCTGTTGGGCCTGCACTGGGTGCCCGATTTCAGTCCCTGCAATTCCCGTCCGTCAGTTGTCACCGTCAGTTGTCAGTTTCCTCAGCAGGACTGCCCACATCCCTTCCCAGTGGTGCTGGAGCAGGCTGGCTGGTTCCTAGAGCCTGGAAAAGCTGGGTGGGACTGGCTTGAGAAACAGAATTGCCTTGGAGGAGTGGGCATCTTCGTGGTGACCGTCCTGGGCCCAGCTCAAGGTGAGCTGACCACACTCGGGTCCCAGGAGACCTTTGGGATCGACACCTGGACACTGCTTCATGCTGGAGGCCTCTTGGCCTGCTCCCTCCCAGGCCCGGCTCACCTGGCTGGGAAGACCCTCCTGCGAGGGCAGCCGTGATGCCCCGTTATTGTGCTTCCTGGGCCTTTTCCAGAGCAGGGGTGGTCATCATCCTCTGCTGGCAGATGAGGTTGGCTCCTCCTCTGGGCCCGGGAAGGAAGGAGCACAGACAGCTTTGCCAACGTGGTAGCACCTGGAGCCTCCTGTTGGCTGGGCCCACCTCTGCCCCACCCCCCTCACGGCTCCTGTCTCGTTCGCTGTGACACCCAACTCCAAGAGAGGCGGACCAGTGCCAGCGGGTGCAGACTGTGTGTGTGCCCGCTCGTGCGCTCGCCTGCGTGCAAGCACCCACTGATGTGTGCCTGGCTGCGTCGGAGGACCTGCTCACCCGTGCGCCGGCCTGTGTTGGCCCCTGCTCAGAGCCCACATGGGCAGCCTCCTCCCTGCAGCCGGGCCGCTGTTGAGGGGCTCCAGGCCTCCCTGAAGGGCAGGGCCCCCCTGGTCAAGGCCGCGTTGGAGGCCAGAGGCCAGGCACAATGGACTGCGCCTGGAGAAGGTCTGGGAGTCTGTGGGGCGAGGACTTCAGGGAGGATCCCCAGGAGGGTCAGCTGTCCAAACAGAGCATCCACACACCAGGAGGGACAGGGACCTGGGGCCTGAGGTGCATGGTGACTGCTCCTCAGGACTCGGTGGTCCTCCGTACCCCCTCCTGGGGCACAGGCCGACTCAGTCTCCAGGCTTGGAGGCCTGGGCACCATGCTGGGCAGGGATGCACTTGTCAGGTTTGCTGGCCTCGGGACCCCCCAGACACACCCAAGGGTGAGGTACAGCCTGGCTCTGTCCCAGGGTCCTGGGGGCACCAGATCCAGGATGAAGTTGGAATGGACTCCTGGATGACACTGGTCCTCAGCTCCCCAGGCTCAGTGAGCTGCTCTGGCCCCTGAGGGCAGCAAGATGCAGGGTGGGCAAAAAACCTGGCCACTGGTGACCTAAATGGCCTCTCACGCAGGGCCACAGGGCTCGGCCCTGGGATAGACTGGGAGTAGGGCACTTCTAAGTGCCACCCATCACCCTCACAGTGACATCAGTGGACCTGCAGCTGGGAGCCAGCTCTGCACCTTCAGCCTCTCCCCCATCCCCTCTGGATGGATGAGGTTTCCGGGACACTTGCCCTCTCCAGGCAGACATTTTCCTTGGAAGACTGGAAGCCCCAGATGAGAGTCAATAGCCAAACACCAAGTGTGTCCCCCAAGGCCATGTCAGCGCCCTACTGGGCACGTGCAGGAGCTCAGGAGGTATCGGGTTGTTATTAGAAGTGTGCAAGCCTGCGTCACCCCAGGAGAGGACAGCAGTCTGTGCAAGGCAGTGCCATTGCTCCCCACAGCTCCCACACTGCCTGCAGCCTCTGCCATCGGCTGCTCAAAAAGACACGCATAGTTGACTTTACCACGTCACTGCCTCAGCGGCCAGCTCTGCGCACCCGAGCTGTGGGCAGGCCTGATGGGCCCAGACCCTTCCAGCAGCCTTGTGGCTCATGGTGTGGGCCCCCAGCAGAGCCCAGGCGTGTGCCACGCTCCTGCTCATCTCTCTACAGTGAGGTTATGGACCACTGACAGTCGGCTGAACATCCAGACCCCTCCAAACAGGAGCTCTGGGGGAAGGACACATTTGTCTGGTCCTGGTGTCACATAGCAGGGACACCCATTGCCCTGGGCAAACTGCCATGATGGAGGGTCCTTAAAGAGCTCAAGTCACAGCAGAGGTTCACAGCTATGGGGGTGGGGGGAGGCTGCCCGGTGCCCAACTTGTCCTGCTCCCTTGGGGCCTAGGCCTCAGGAGCACAGTCCTGTGGCCTGGGGCTTGACCCGGCCAGCCCTGGAGTGTGCCTGGACCCCTTCCAGGCTGCAGCTTCACTGCCCCTGGATGTCCTCTCCCTGCACCACCTGCTCCCACAGCTGACCACAGCAGTAAGAAACACTGGCTGGTGACCTCCTCCAAGAGGAGCTTGCAGGATGCTGTGTCGCGCTGGGTGACCCTTCTCCTTGCTGGCAACTCTCCTGTTCCTGGGACACACCCCAATCCCATGCTGGGCCTGGACTCCCTGGCTCCCCATTCAGGGGCCCCTCTTCAGCAATGTCCTCCTTTGCCCCTCAGCACCTGAGTCTGTGTCCCCCACCTCTTCAAGAGACCCTCCTGGCCCAGTGGGACACTGCCATGTCTCTGCCTCCCACTCCCCACCTCTCCTTGGCACATCTATCAAACCCACAGACTGACTGCTCCTCCCGCTACACCCCCAGTCCTCAGGCAAGGTCCAGTGACCTCCTCCCACTGTCCTGGCCTCCCTTCTGTGGCCCTCATACAGCCAGGACCTCCTGCTCCCCCACTTCTCCATCTCCTCCTGTCCCACTCTGAGTGGTCCAGGCCCAGGCTCTGTCCCCAGGGCTCCTGCTTGTCCGTCTCCATGGTTACCCTGGACTGTGTTCAGCCTTACAGGTCAAACGCCCACCCACCCAGCAGGACCAGAATCTCTGGGTGCTGTGGTACAGGAGAAGTGTCCTGGTCAGACCAGATTTAGTCCTGGTGCCGCTCAGACACCCAGCCTCCTGTCCCTGGCCACAGGTCTGAGAAAACTGTCCCGCAGCAGGTGGGAACAGTCTCAGTAGAATCCTTTCCAGGGGACATCTCAATGTTGTGTTGAAATGTCAGCTCTCACGTTCTTACCAGGTGCCCCTCTGCTGGGGCCCCAGCTCTGCAGGCTCCACAGTGCTCGGGGCAAGGCTGACCCACTGGGCAGAGACTGTGGAATCCCCTCACTCATCAGCTCGGACACCAGCAGGCGTGGAGGGCCATGGGCCTATCACCAGCCCTCCCAGGCCCGCAGGCCCACGCCTGGAACCCAGGACACTCTTGACTATGGGAAGAGGGACATTCTTGGGGACCCTGGCCAGACACAAAAGGACACAACTGTGCTGTTTGTAGAAAGTGCTAGACAGGCCAGGGGAACGACTCCCTGGTGGTCGTGGGGACGTGCAGCTGCTCAACGGGTTTCCCTTTAGGCAAGGAACGTTCTGGAGCTGACTCAGTGAGGCTGCCCAGCCTGGTGGAGCAGCAGGTGCCGCTGACTTGCTCCCGGAGGTGGTTGGTTTTGCAGGAATGTGGTCCCAGGTAAAACCCAACTCCTTGCAGACACCGCCCCACGCCCATCCCTGCCCGGGGAGTGCTGGGACCTCGGACCACAGTCCAGCCCCTGCCTGGTCCTGAATGCCAGCCAGGAAGGGCCTTGCCCCTGGGAACAGCTAGAGTGAGCCTCCCTCCCCAGCGCCCCCCCCCACCCTCGGTGCCTCTGAAAAACAAGCTTGGAGCTGGAGGCGGCCCCCGGGCCCCCGAGCTCAATTAGACGCCAGCGCGTGGAAAAGGGAGTGATTGTCTCACTCCCCATCCGCAGGCCCCAGCTTCTCAGTGACACTTTCCTGCCTTCAGAGACCAATTACCGGGGTGGAGGCCCAGTGGCCTCATTAAGTCAAGCGGCTGTGGGGAGCCAGCTGTGGCCCCCCAGTGTGGCTGGCCCAGGCTCAGGGCAGCTCTCAGCGTGGAGGGGCTGCACTCTGGCCCTGCTGGGCTCTAGCCTCTGCCCAGGAGCAGGGGTCTGGGGCTGGCACCCGTGCTGCAGAGGGCAGGCCCTTCCTGCCAAGGCCACAGCCCTCGGTGACCATCTTTCTGAGCCGGGGTTGCATCAGACGCCGCCCTGGGGGCCCGGCTGCAGCACCTGGGGCCTGGGGAGCCCAAGAAAACAGGGACGCCCTCCCCCGCGGACTTGCCAGGCCATGACGCCCAGCGCCCGGCTGGTGCTGCCTGGTCTCACTGTGGAGCGGTCCAGGGCCAGGCCTGGGTTTCTGGGGGTCCTGCCTCCCTCCTCTGCACTGCAGTCTGAGCACTCGTCCCTGTCCAGGCCGGGGGCTGGTTCCAGAACAGGTTCCCTCGGGGCCTCTCAAAGTTCTGGAGGCAGGAGCTGGAATGCACAGCCTTTCTGACCCTGCCCCTGGCCCTCAGAGCCGGAGGAGCTGAGTCCACATCTTGCTCCACCTGGGCTCTGGCTCTGGTGAGGCCCCTCAGGAGAATGTCCCTACCGTGGCCTCTTGGGCTCGGGCGGCCATTCCCTTGAGGGCACCGGGAGGCGAGCAGGGCCTTGGCTCAGGGCCTCTAGGCTCTGCCTCCCTCTTCAGGGGTCCCCACTACCCCAACCTGTACCCCCTCAGGGCTGGCGCCCCTGGCTCCTCGTGGCCTTGGACCTGTGCCCCCAGCCACCCAGGACTGGGAAGGCAGCCCTGCCCAGGGAAGGACGGCAAAGAGGCCTCCACCAGCACCTCTTCACTGACCTGAGAGGTCCTCATGGCCAACCCAGGCCCAGGCCTCTTGCTGGGCTGGTCCCCAGGGCCCGGGATGGATGTACCCCCGACCCCTATGCCCTTGCAGCCCTAGGGGTGTCAGGGTGAAGCTGTATCAGTATCGGAGTGTGCATCAGAGTGTGCCAGAGAGGGGTAGGGGAACCCCAGGGCCTGAGTCATGAGGGTGGACTGCAGGGTGTGGAGGGGGAACCTTCTAGAACAGGCACAGCATGGCCCAGATTGGACTGGGCTTCTGAGGCCTCAGGGGGAGTGGTCAGAGCTCAGGAGAGGAGGGGCTGGAGGTCAGACACAGGAGCCGTCAGGGCCGGGAGCCACTGTGGGCTGCCCTCTCCAACCAGCACCTGGAGCCGAGGGGGAGGCCGACAGCAGACCAGGTGTCTCCATGCCTCGTCTGGCCCCGTTCTCCACACACCTGGAGAGACTGAAGTGGCGGTCACTGTCCGAGCCCACCGCAGGCTCAGGGAGGCCAGCAGGTCAGGGCCACAGACATCTGGCCCAGCTGGGTCAGGGCTGCCGGGGGGCCAGACGAGGACCAGAGTGCAGGGGCAGGAGATCGGGGCCAGATGAGGAGACCCCACCTGCTCTGAGAGGACTCTCCGTCCGACGCTGGCAGGGACAGTGGCCTGCTTTCCACAGGCGGGGGGCGGGGGTGTCCGTCCTTGCAGCCCCAGCCCTGCTGGTGCTGTCTGGGGGTGCTGGTGGGCAGCTCTACTGGCTCTGGAACCCCCATCCCTCCCCCAGATCTTAGAATTTTCACTCAAATCAGATGCTAATACTGCCTCCAACTGCTGCTTGGAAACGCAAATCTGTCACCTGCACAAATGCCACCTCCTGCCAGCGCCTGGGTTTGGGATAGAGCCAAAGCCAGGGTTGGGAAGGCAAGGCACTGAGCCCAGCTGCCAGTGTCAGGGAGCCCGCCCAGACCCGACTCCCGTGCCCCTCCGGCATGACGGTGCCCTGGAGCATGCGCTCCGGAGGGGCACTCACAGGCTCCTGTGGTCACCGGGTCTGCTCCTTCAGCACAACCGCAGGGTCGCAGAGGTGGCTACAGAATCTGGCCAGATGCACCCAGGGGGTCCTGGGCTGTGGCCTCAGATGGGGGACTAGGCCTCCTCCTCCGGCTCTAGTCAAAGTCTGAGCAGCCCCTGGCCCCTCGGGGAGGGCTCAACTGAAGCTATGTATTTATTTTGTCACCTGTAACCCTAGCGACTCAGGAGGCTGAGGCAGGAGGATGGCAGATTCAAGGCCAGCCTCAGCAACTCAGCAAGACTTTGCCTCAAAATCAAAAAATAGAAAGTGGTAGATAGACTGGGTTCTCTCCCCAGACCACGCACAGAAGCCTGTGTGTAGACGTGCTCCCGCCATGTCACGCAGGCAGGTCTACAACTCGCAGGCTCGAGCTCTGCCGCCTGACGAACAACAGGGACCACAGACCCCAGAAAGAGCCACTTCTACATGACACCCCGGCCGGGTACCTGCACTGGGTTTCGCCTCCACTGGGACAAGACAGAGACTCCTCCAGGTTCTGATGTGGGGGCCAGGCAGGGCACAGAGCTGGCCTGCGTCCACCAGGAAGTGGCTGGATCAGGGGCTGCTGTGTGGGGCTCGTCCCGACTCCTGGCAGTAGGGAGCTGGCGCCCAGGCGCTCACAGGGTCCTGTGGTCACCGGATCTGCTCCTTCAGTGGATGCCCAGGGGCCTTCTGCAGCTGGCACCTGGACTCTTAGTTACCCCCAGGCAGCACTGAATCCAGCTTGGTGGGACCCACCTCAGGCCACAGGCAAAACCCATCAGTAAGTCACACTGAGATTTTGGATGAGGCAGTGGCTGGCCCTGAGGCTCCGAGCGTCATCAGGTGTTAGGGCCCCTGAGAGGTGGGAGGGGCACAGGGCTGCGTGGACACTGGGGGCCGCTCCAAAGGGGCACCCACTGTGCAGAGGAGGGGAGGGGAGGGGAGGCCGACCTGGGCAAGTGTTGGGTTTGGGGCTGATGCCCACAGGGGTCTGTGCTCAGGGCCAGCTGGGGGGCAACACCCAGCTTCCTGTCTCCCTGTGTAGCTGTGTGACCCAGGACTCGTAAACGCAGATGCTAAGGAGGCTGCCCAGGTCTGCTTTCCAGCCCCTGCCGGAGGCCCCACCCCAGGCTCTTTGGGCTTCATCCTGGAGGGCTGAGTCATCTGGTCCCGTCCCCAGCTGAGAGGCCACACCTGGGTCCCCAGGGCTCGGACAACTCCATTTCCCCTAGCACATTGAAGCCAGGAGCCCTGGCCCTGCAAGCCCTCATCATACTGGCTCAGGAAGGCGTCCCAGAGTGGCCTGGCTGAGCGGGCGACTTACATGGTCTTCACGTGGCCCCCAGGGTCCCACCTGTCCTTCGGGCTGGCCTCGGCCACCCAGTCCACTCCTTCCCGTCCACAGTCTGTGAGGTCACTGCCGAAGATGGGACATCTGCTGGGCACAGCCTGGGGCCTGGAGCACAGCCACACACCCTGTGACCCAGGCAGAGGCAGGATTCCCAGGGGGCCAGCAGCACCCTGCAGCTAACGGGGACATGGCCAAGGAGCTGCTGCTGGCCCCCCTCTTCTGTGGACATGGAACAATGTGGGCCCCAGGGGGACTGGGCCCTGCTTGGTCTGTCTAGTCACCCAGGGGTGGTCTGTACCCTGCTCTGTCCTAGTCACGGGGTGACATCAGGAGACAAAACGGGCAGCGCTGCCCTGGCCTCACCCCTCCCCACAACTGGGAGTGGCCTGTGGACTTGATGCAGACGAGGAAGTGGACCTCGAGGCCAGCAGCCTGCCAGACTCGCCCGCAGGTGTGGCCAGGAGATGCCACTCCCCTGTGTGTCTGTGTCCAGGCTGAGGGTAGGGCCAGTGTCCTCCAAGATCTGGGAAGCCATGGCCCCACGGGTCTTGCAGTCTGGCTGCTGGACAACTGGAAAGGAAGGCTGCATGGAGAGGGAGGCTGGGAGACGCTGAGGTCAGAGGCTGAGAGTTTGGGGTGCAGGGCAGGGTGCCACAGAGGTCAGGTGGTAGGTAGGGCACAGCCACCAGACTCAGGCAGGGTAGCCCTCGCTCCCCCACAGCTTTCCTGCCTCAGGGGCTTTGAGGAATTCTGAGCTGAGGGATCGTGCGGGAGATGGGGCTTGGGCCCTCCTCACCTCCTCCTCCAGTGGCCCATCCAAGACCCTGCTGTGCCCACCCAAGGCCTCTTGGCTCTCCAGAAAAAAATTAAAAAGTGGCTGCCTTGAGGGCCACTCAGATCCTGGGCATCTTCTCAGAGTCTCAGAGCATCTTCAAATTCTTCCAGGACCCCCCATGGGGACCACCCCCATGTCCTTAACTGCTCCCAAGTCCCCAAAGTTCCCTATGAAGCCAGAAGGGGTGAGCCCACAGCAGAGTGGGGCTGCTGGGGCAGTTCCACACCCGGGCCCCTCCCTGCCGCCGCCCCAGGCCTCCCTGCCCGGCTCCCCTCGGTGCTGGGCCCGGGGAGCAGCAGCCCTGCAGACTGGCTGGTGGCCCTCAGGTGCCCAGAACCATCACCAGGTCAGTGTCAGGTACTCAGTGCCCATGATGCCAAGGCCCGGGGCACATCCTCTGAAGGGTCCCGGTTTGGTCGGGAGGGTTTCGACAGAGGTGGCTCTCCACAAGGACCTCATGGCTCAGGGTGTGTTCAAGAGTCAGGCCTCACGGTGGTAAGGGACGGCCATCTGCCCCTGACACCAGAGAGGGTGCCCCTGTGCATGGGAGTCTGGACAGGCCTGACGCCTGGGGCCTGCTGCTGCACCCGGGGCTGCACCCTGGGGTCAGCTCACCTGCTACGACCCCCACCTGCCCCCGAGCAGGAGTGTCCCTTCCCTGTGGCCCCGCTGGCCTCAGCTGTCCCAGGCAGGGTTCATCTGTCTCTCTGCTGATTTGTCCTGCGTGAGATTCACTGGGCTTCTAAGCCTGTTTGGATGTCTCTCAACTGTTACGGGACATTCTCAGACGGCATCTCTTCTAAGTGAAGTTTCAGGGGGTCCAGTAGCACAGGCCTGCCACCCAGCAGGACTGGAGACTCTGCCGGCGAACAGGCTGAGGCAAGAGCAGCTCTAGGCCAACCTGGGTGACACAGCAAGGCCCCACCTTAAAGAACAAAAACAGGCAGCCGCAATGGTCCCCGCCTATAACACCGGCTACCCAGGAGGATCACAATTTCGAGGACAGAATGGGCAATTTAGTGAGGCCCTGTCTCGGAATTTTTTAAAATTTGAGATTTGTTAGCGTACCCCTGATTCCGTCTCCAATACCAGAAGAAAAAAAGTCTTCATTCCCTCTCCTGCCACCTCCCTGTGTTTTAAATTTGTATTTTATGCTCCTGTTATCCACGGTATCTTTTTATTTATCTGAGTCATTCTGGATGGTTTATTCCTACGTAGCTTCCAGTTCCCCAGTTTTCTCTTCAGCGATCTTGATCTTCCAGCAACTCTCAGGAGTTCTAAATGGGGGTCACCGTGTTTTCAGCCACGAGCTCCCTCGGCCTTTCTTCCAGTCTGCTGCACACTGTCACGGGCTCGAGCTCCCGGCCAAGACTGAACGTGCTGCTCCGTGCTCCTGGTGCGGACGTCTGACTGCCTTTTGGTCTGCGCCTGATAGTCCTGGGGCGGAGGCGCTGGCCCGACTCCCTGGAGTCCCTCTTCTTTCTGGGGAGACTGTGCCCCTGAGGCCTGGTTTGCCTGGTGACGGTCATCTGTGTGGTGGCCCTTGCACTGGGCAACTATCTGCAGGGATACTTTGCTTTCCAGTGAAGCCCTGTCCTGCTTTGGCTTGTCCTGCTGGGCTCCTGGGGCCAGCCCTCCTGGGGGTCCTGGCAGCCAGGAGCTGGACCTGGGCGGCAAGTCCTTGTGTGGGGCTCTCTGGCCTTGTGCCCACTGTGGGTGCACCGTGGGGCTCCTGTCAGACGGCCACATGCGTGCGTTCAGTGGGGCCCTGAGGTTGGCCGGGTCCTGAGCTCTCACGGCCATCAGCACAGACGCTCACATCTGACAGTCCCGGGAAGCCGTGCCTGGGCGCCTTGGCTTCTCTGAGTGGCTCCCTTTGCCGGGAACCCTACCAGCTCCTCAACCCTTCGAGCTTCAACTGGGTGGGGGGACCCTGGGGTTGATTTCAGTGAGGGGCTCCAAGGACCTCCCCAGGGCCCCTCCAGTGGGCAGTTAGATGGCCATGTGCCTCCTCCTACGTCTGCGGAGATGGACGAAGGCCTTCAGACTCTGTGCTCTCTGCTCACATTTTTGGATTTGGAAGACACCAGGGCGGCGTGTGAGGATCCTTGGAAGACACAGGGGCAAGCGGCCTTGCAGAAGGGGGTCCGGGCCAAGATGAGATGCACAGCAGAAACTGTGAGTGTCCTGCTGGGCCCTGGCTGCAGACTGGGGCTGGCCCCAGTGCTTGGTTCCAGACAGAAAGTTGGGGAAAGGTGCGTTCTCTGGCACACGGGCCCCGGGACAGCTTCACAAGGCGCCTTCCTGGCTGGGACCCTCCTGCACTGGGTTTGCTCCGCCCACTGGGTTCCTGGGCCCCAGAGGTGGAAAGGAGATCACAAAATGGGTGCAGGAGGGTCCTTTGTTCTGTGAGTGCCCACTGCTAGGGGCCCACCCTACAGCTGGGGCTTACCTGGCAGCTCTCGGGAGGGAGGGCTAGTATGGGAAGCACCTGCCTGAAGATCAAAGGTAGGTCCAGGGCAGGCCAGGGAGCTTCAGGCTCTGCGCCCCACCCCAGGGCCTTCCTGTGAGGGTGCGGCAGAGTCTGTGCTACAGAGCAGCTCAGAGCAGGAGCCGGCAGGGCTGGGGCCCAAGGAAGTACCGCCAGGCTCCTGTTCCAGGCAGAGTCTCCCATCCTGCTTGAACTCCCAGTGCGAGGGTTGGACTCTGCTGGGCCCTGGGGCTGCCCACCAGCAGCACCCTGCAAGGCCGGGCTTTCCTCCCAGGTTTCCAGAAAGCAGGCCTGTCTGAGTCCCACCCAGATCCACCCAGCATAGGCAGAGGGGAAGGTAGCCGGCAGACCCGGCCCCAAGGTGGAGCCTCACAGGGCCTGGTGACCTACGGAGTCAGGCCCCTGGGCTGGGAGCTGGCCCTAGGGTGGGTGGCTGCGTCCAGCCCACATAGGGCTGTAGAAGTGGCCCCCAGCATGGTCAAGCCCAGGCGGAGCCTCCAGGAAGGTTCCTGTCCCTGGTCAGAGTGCAAGAACCCATGGACGGCTCCCAGCCTGTGCCCTGGATCCCAGAGCCGGCCCTGAGATCCCAGCTCCAGGGCTCGCCTTCCTCCCCCAGGCTGTCTCAGCCGGAAGGCAAGCCCCTGGCCCAACCTGGGACCCTCCACCAGCCTGTTCTGGGTGCCGGCTGTGGCTGGCGGCTCTGCAGGAAGTGGCCTGGACACAAGTACAATGGCCCTTTGTCCTGCTGCCACACCCAGGGAGGCCTCAGGCCTGGCCAGCCTGGGGCCCGAGTCCCCCAGGCTAACTCTGCCATAAGTCATCAGCGTGGGGGTCTTCTGCCATGCCTCCTAGGTCAGACTTTCCTGAGAAGAAGCCAGGCAGGACCACCCATCCCTTCCTGGTACCAGGGCCATGCGGCACCCAGCAGCAGGCCACACTGGACCCTTTGTCTGGCTGGCAGTGATTTTCCAGAGATCCTGATGCCCAGGGAAGCTGCTGCCACCAGCCTGGTGTGTTGTGTGGAGCGGCCCAGTTGACCAGTAAAACCACCACGGCTCTTCCCTTCAAGCCTCCAGGACCTGCCGGTGTCCCCCATCCATTCGTGTCCTTGATGGGCGGGCTGCACAGGAAGGGCCTTTCTGAGGCTCGAGGCCTGCCCAGAGAGACCTGTCTAGGAGACAGTCCCAGGCCTCAGCCCGGCACCTTTGCCTGCAGCAGGTGCTGGGCAGACCCGACTGCTGCCCGGAGTGAGGCTCCTCAGTCCAGGGCAGAGCTAGCCATCTGCACAGGAGTCCAAGGGTCCGCCGGGCCCAGGTGGGGGCTGGAAAGGCAGTCGGCCTGTGGCTGGTCATTGATGACCACACCTGGGCTCATCCCTGAGGGAAGGAGGGCAGTAACAGATCATCTTGCTCAAAGCCAAGCGACATTCAGATGCAGGTGGACCCTGCCTTCCCTGGGCCAGCTGGCTGGCACCGTCCACTCTGGTCCTTTTCACCCCACTGAGGAATCAAGAACAGTGGTGGGAAAACCAGGCAGGCCGGAGGAGACCGCAAAGTCAAATTTGCTCCCTGGGGACACACGCACCAGGTCACTAGGTGCCCAGTTGAGGGCTTGGGCTCCACCCAAGCAAAACTCAGCCTCCGGCCTCTTCCAGTCTTTTCCCCTCTGGGGCTGAATCCTTGCCCTGAGCAGGAGGGATACATGGAGTAGCTTCCGCTCCCAGGGCTGGTGGGTGCCTTGTCCTGCTGGTGCGGCTGCTGGGTGGAGCTCTTTTGTCAAACCTCCATGGAAAACCTGGAGGAGCAGGGGCTTCTGAGTGAGGCTGCCGAGGTGGCCAAGGTGGGCTGCGTGCTGGGAGCAGGCAGGGTGCCGGGCTCAGCCGCAGCGACACAACGGAAAAGAAAGGCCCGTCCTCTCCGGGCCACTGTGTTCCTGCCAGGAGCCCCGGGGCAATAGCCCTCTGCACCTGGGCAGCAAGCATCCTGGCCCTCCAGCTGTGCTGGCCATAAGACCCAGGCCCGTAGAAGGAAGGCCCTGCCCTGCTGGCCAAGGCACAGAACCTGCCCCTGGCCACACGGGGCCCCCGGCCTCCAAGCTGCACCCCCGCTGTTCACCCCAGCCAGTCCCAAGACCTGTCCAACCCTCTCCTCCCTGGAAGCCACAGCTCACAGGGCCGTCTCCTCGGGCATCCTTCCTGCCAGCCCTCTGCAACCTGGAGCAGCTGCGCCTCCCCACTGCCGGCACCACCCCAGCCTTGTCCACAGGAGCTCTGCTGGGCCAGCCCCCTGCTTGGGGCTCTTGTGTCCTTCCCTTCCCAGGCAGCAGTGGGCACTGTGTGGGCAGTCCCGAGGGGGACAGGCCTCCGACTGGTACCACTGTGTCCTGGCTGCCCATCATTCTTAGGGCCTTTGGCTGTCTGTCCACACCATGTCCCACACCACAGGAATCGTTTCTGGGACGGATGAGAGTCCTGCCACGCAGCGGGCAGTGTGCAAGCCTAAGGCCGGGGGTGGGGAAAGCAGCCTCCCGCCCAATGCCAATGACAAAGGCCTGGGTGGGATCCGTCGGCAGCACCTCTACTTCCAGATCCCAGGCGCCCACTGGCCAGCTGAGGGATGGTGCCCAGGTGTGAACTTGGGTGGTGGCAACTCGCTCTCTGGCCGTGTCTGTCCCTGGAGGACCCTCCTTGGACCTGAAGGCCAGGCCAGGTTGGACCCACCAGGCCTGGTGAAGCTCTGCTCCTGGGTGCAAGACGAGATCGAGAGGCCGGCCCTGGGGACAGTCTCTCTGTAATTAGGCATTTCCAACGGAGTTGGCTGTTAGTTATGGAAAACAGCTGGGTCCCTGGGGGTCTCTCTTCTGGTTGGGCTAATTGCTGGAATCGTTTGCCGTTTCATTATGGCCCGTCCACTGGGAGCCCAAGAAACAAACATGTCTGATGGAGTCATAAGGAAATCCCGGAAAGGGGCTGGAGGGTCTCCCCCAGACCCTTCTAAGTCCCCAGGAAACCAGGCACTCCAAGCCCAGAGGTTCCACTGTGAGCCCCCAGAGCCACAGGGGGGTGCTTGGGGGCTGTGGCAGTGTGCTCCTCTTTGAGGAGATGGAGGCAGCTGCCCTAGTGTGTGTCTGGGTGTTCCAGGGCCACCTGCTCACAGGGCTGAGGCTGGGCGGTGCTCCTCCAAGCCTGGGAGAGGTGGGTTCTGGCAGCCCCCCCACCTGCTGCCACAATAGGAGTGGGGCCTGGAGGTGAGGAGAGAGGCCTGCCCCTGCTAAAGCAGCCCAGGAGCCACCTGTGCCCCAGGGGCCAGATGGGGACCTGCTGCCCACGGCTGCCCCTGAGCCAGGGCCGAGGTGATCTGCTGCCCACGTTCTACCATGGCCAGGCCCTGCAGAAGCCTCCCCACCCTGGTTTTTGTTCAGCCCTGGCTTGGCGGGCAAGGCAGGAGCAGGAACGTGTAGGCCTGCAGCCCGCCCTCCCCACGTCACTGCAGCTGCCTCCTCCTGGCCTATGGGAGCCCTGGGGACACACCTGTCGGTGGCCAGGAGCAGAGATTGGCCGGCTGGGAGCAGGCACCTGCGTGGGGCGGGGTGAGGAGTGCATGTAAGGCGAGCCCGGCCACGCCGCCTCTTCCTTCCCGGCTGTCTGTGGCGCCCGCCATTGTCCCTGGCTGTCTACCTGTACACCCTTAATCTATGCTTCCCTTTGTGTCTGAGCCTCACCCGGAGGGAGACAGTCCTTCCTGTGCTTCCTGAGCTACAGCACCTGAGGCCAGATCTTGGTGGGGAGAGGCTGGGCCGAAGTCAGGTGTGGGCGCAGGCCCCGTGGACCACGGGCTGGCAGGTATATGGGTGATGGGCGCCAGGCTGCTCCGCGTCCTCTCTGAGGTCTGTTCACACCCCACTGGGTCCTGGGCTTGGGGACAGCGCTGGCTGCTGAGCTGGGGGCGGGAGCGATTCCAACCCGGCTCCTCAGCTGAGGAACCTGTCAGGAACCTGTTGGGGCAGGTCAGGGCGGGCAGGCCCCACAGGCCTGCGGGGCCTCTGTAAGAAGCTCAGCAGGCCCCTGCGATGACGCGGACGGAGCAGGGTGACCGTGGCAGATGGGCCACGCAGAGGACACGGCCACGTCCAGGGTGTTGGTGGGCATGGAGTGGGGCAGGTCCTTCCTTTCCGTGGAGAGGGTGACCCCTCGGGCTGCGGCGCGGCTGGGTTTCAGGTGTGGAGCCATCTTGAGCTGGACTGGGAGCAACCCTGGTCCATAGGCCGCACTTTGTCCAGGTGGGTTCCGGCACCAAAGGAGAGAACCGACTCCCAGAAGGGCCACAGACCACTGTCGACGTCGCCAGGGGACCTTCTAAGATGTTCTTTTCAAAGTGGCCACTGATTTTTCCAAAGGGAAGGTTGTGGCCCCAGAAGTGTGTGTGTGTGTGGGGTGGGGGGGTCAGCCAGGTTTGGGGGTTTCTGGGGCTGGTGTATGACCCTGTGGCCAGGCGTCTGGGCCAGGCCCGCGGGCTGACGAGTGTGGGAGGCTGGGCTCGTCAGGCCTCTCCGGGGCTTTTCTAGATGCTGGTGGCTGAGGTGCGGCAGAGCCAAGACCACCGGAGGAGGGTGGGTGCCCTAGCTGTCAGCCAGGGCCAGGGCCCTTCTAAAGATGTTTCACTGCAGTGCCAGAGGGCACAGTGTAGGTGCTCGTGGACCTCGGCCTGCCAGGTCGGCCGGGCCCTCTCGTCTCGTGCTGGTCTCCCCAGGTGGGCCCTGAGAGTCCCCAGCTCTAGAGGCTGTGGTGTTGAGGGAAGGCAGGGTGTTCTCTCTGAGGCACGATACAGAGTGGCTGCTTTCACTGTTCTCGAGCCAAACTTTCAGGCCATAGGAAGTGGATGTTTTGATTAACCTGCTGAATGTTTTAGGCCTTTTTTTGCTGAGCATCTGGAAAAACGGATTAGTTTTGTTTTTCTAGTAATCCAGATACAGTGTTAGAGCGATTGGCAGATCACTGAATTAGGCAAAGTAAGTTTTGCATTTATGAAAACATGATGCAACCCTGAAATACAGATGCAGTCCTGTTAATTCTCAGACATTTTGGTAATTTGCAAATGCCTTATTTGCAAAATCGGTGTGTCAGGATGTTCTTGGTGTACTTAGGATCAGGTGAACCGACCACTCTAAGGAAGCCACCCGCCAGGAGCCTGCCCCCTCTCCGGGTGCAGGTGGACAGGGGTAGATGCCACAAGACCTGGAGAAGGGCCGAGGGACCATGCCAGCGTGTGGGCGAAATGGCGGTCCTGCCTCTAAGACACGTAGCTCCAACCGACGCTGCGGAATAGCCAGAGTGCAGACACGCCAAGCCTTGGCCACCCCCGCCCCCCCCCCCCCAGCTGCTGGCGTCTGGGTCTGGCTGATCCCAGGGCAGGAGGAGAGGTTGGGTTTCAGGCTTTGTTCTCAGGCAGCCTCGCCATTGATTAAGGCCCGAGGGCAGGTGAACCAGCCTGTGCCTCACCCGGGACTGCATTCCTCCTCCCGCCAGTGCAGGTGGGGCCCCAGAGGAGCTAGCAGAGCAGGGGGGGCCCTCCTGGCCTCTTGAGGCTGCCTCGACTTTCCCAGGCTGAGCTGGTGGAGGTGATGATTAACTAGTCAGGGACCATGACGCTGGTGGCACTTCCCAGGCTCAGCTGACCAGGAGGGCGCCAGGCAGGCAGGAAACGTCTATTTCACTTTTCGTTTCTTGACCTGTAGCTGTGGTGCGTTGTCCTGCCCTCAGGCGTCCCTCCCGTTCCCCGCCTTGCCTGGCTCAGCTCTGGTGCCCATGGGCAGCCTTTGGGTGAGGAGTTTGCTCCAGGGATGCACAGATTCTGTGTTCAGTGGGACCCTCCTGTCCACATCCCTGTGGTCACTTCTGCCGGGGTGCACAGCAAGTGGCCTGACCCCCTGGCTTGCGGTCAAGCCAGCTCTGGGCCCTGCAGTGTCCCCGGCCTCAGAGCTCCCCAGGAAGGTCTGGTCCCAACAGCCAAGGGCACTGGGGACACCAGGCTCTGCCCGAGCCCATGCATGGGGAGGCCCGGCCTGTCCACTGGGTGCTAGGGAATGTGTGGGCCCAGCCAGGAGGGACAGAGTCCTCACCCAGCCCCACTGCCGCCCTGGAGGGGGCTGAAGTTCCAGTCCTCCAAAAAGGGTTCCCACAGCTCAGGAAAAAGTAGACTTGTGAGGGTTTTGTTGTAATATTCTGTTCTTGTCAGTGGACTTTATTTTTTTATTCATTTATGTGCACTGCTGAGAATCGAACCCAGTGCCTCGCACATGCGAGGCCAGTGTGCTACCCCTGAGCCCCAGCCGCAGCCCTGGAGCTGTGTTCTTGAAGCACTGACTTTCGGGGGTCAGTGAAGCAGAGCTGAAAGAGCAGGAGGAGCAGACGGCCTGTCCTGGGGGAGGTCCCCTGAAAAGCACTGGCCATGGGGAGGACAAAGTAGAGAGCCAGGTGCACCAGGCAGTGTCTGAGGGCGAGGCGGCCTTTGTTGTGGTCTCTGGGAGCCCCGGGAATCAGCACAGGGCTGGAGCCCCCTCTGTGGGTGGAAGGTGCTAAAAACTGGAGAAGCCGCCCCAGCCGGCTCTCCAGGCCCAGGCGGCAGGGTCCGGCCTGGGAGGGTGTGCTCCGGGCTGGCCCTTCCTCAGGCCCCATGTCCCCCAGGGACAGTAGGCGAGGCCACCAGAGGTCAGGGGGCTGAAGAGCCCCGTCCTGAACACTCCTGTCCTGAAGGTGCCTGGCCTTCTCAGTGTCTTCAGGCTGCTGTCCCCCTCGACTCTGCAGTTGGACCTCAGATCAGAGGCAATGAATCCTACAGCCGGCCAGGTGCTCCCCGGTGCTCCCCGGCGCCCAGCCCCACCCCACCCTCAGACCAGGGAAGGAGAGACAGACAGACGCACCCACACAGAGACACAGGGCACAGAGGGCAGTGTGGGCCCCAGTGGGAGGAGGCTGTCCTGCCTCTCTAGGGACACTGCTGCTCCATCCCTCGTCCTGTTCTCTTCTGGGTCCTTGAGAAGGGCGAGCGGGGACTGGGCAGGGACACGCTGTGGAGTTGGTGTCTTGAAGACAGAGGCTCATTGTCCAGTGGCTGCAAACCCCCCAGCCTCAGACACACATACCAACACACACACCTGGGACCCTGAGGGGGCTGGACCTGATGCCCAAGTTTTTCTGTGGAACACCTAAAGGGAGTGGCTAGCTGTGACCTGACCCTGACCTGGTGTTGGTCACCTGGCCTGCTCCACCAGCCCCTGCCTCCCGTCCCTTGTGGCTGTCAGCCTCGAGGTGGGACACCTGGCCCCCACCAGGTGCCCACTGGTGTCCCCAGCACAGAGGCCTCTGCCCTGCCCCACCTGGGGCTGCTCCCCACCACAGTGCCAAAGAGGACATGGCTCTGCCTCAGGCTGAGGAACAGGTGATAAGCACCCCCATCAAGTTCCTGCTTGAACCCCAGCCAGGCGGCCCCCAGACCCATTCGGGCAGCCGTGGCCATCTTACTGGGCAGCATTGGATGCTGTCTGATCTCTAATACTGCCTGGTAATGATGACGGCGGAGCCCTGCACGCAGCGAGGGGGCCGCCTCCCCCCCCCCCCGTTGTCCCCTAGGGCCTTTTCTCCCAGCTTGTCCACCCTGTCCTACTTGGGTGGCTTCTGAGTGGGCAGAAATCTGACCTTGGGGAGGCGTCTCTGAGAGCCCTTCAGGCCTCAGGATGAAGGCTGCCAGCAGCTGCGTGGGGGGGCACCCCAGCACCCCCCACAGTGTTCTGCGGATTAGGACGCTCAGGTATCCGGGCCCTGCCCATGGCGCCCGGGCAGGTGCTGCCACCACACCTGGCAGGTGTGGACTGGGCGGAACAAAGGGCTCTGGAGAGCAAAGGCCCAGCCTGGGCCCAGAAAGCCTCACGCCAGGAGCTGCCACCAGAATTGGGAGCTGTGTACTGACCCAGGAAGGGCCACTGGGTGCAGACCCCTCTCCCTTCCTGTGTCCGGGGTGGGCAGGTCAGCTTGCAACCGCCAGCCTTGGTCCCAGGCCAGCAGCCCCAGGTCTCCTTGCTCTGGACAGACAGTGTGGCTTCAGGATCTCAGGAACTCTCTCTTGCTGGCCTGGTCCAGCCCAGACACAGCCCTGGCCGCTCACTGTACTGGATCCTGGCCGGGCCTCCACCACCACTCCACCTGGCCTGTAGGAGCTGCATGGCTTTGGGCCGAGGTGCACCTGGGCCTCTGTGGGCATCTTACCAGACAGTGCTGGATTTCTTGGCTCAACTCTAACACTGTCTGGTAACGATGTTCAAAGGTGACCCACCACTCGCCGGAGATGGCCCGAGGATGCGCCATCCTGAGCTCCTGGACTCCAGAGAGGCGCCAGGCCAAGGGCTGAGCTGAAGGCTGGGCGGAGGACCTATCAGCTCTGCAGCTGGCAACCATCGGGAGCTGGCCTCTGCCCAGGATAGGCCCTCCTCATGCCAGGGGCTCCCCGTGCCACTATGGGGCACAGGGCAGGCTCTGTAGCACTGCCCCACTCTTGCCCTAGGCTGGACTTTGGAGTGATCTGGGTCCGGGAGAGACCACAGGGGTCCAGATACTGGGCTGGGTGGGGAGACCTTGTGGGCAATGGGCTGTTACCCACGTGGGCCCACTGGGGACTGGGGAGGCAGAGTAGGCTCCATTGGCCTAACCCCACACAGAGGTCCCTGCAGACATGTCCTGGCTGTTTCCTGACTAAGGACAAGGAGTCTCCGTTCCTCCCCCTGGCAAGAACAGGAACTTTGTCCAAAATCACAAGCCAGGATTACCCATTGTTTTATCTTTTTGATCTGAAGCCAGGACTGGGGACTCAGGGCTCGGGGCTCGGGAACCCACCCAGCCTGAGCCCCGGTGGCCTCTCCCTAGGGAGGGGCCGAGGGTCTGCCCTGTGTTCTCCGGTTACTTATTAACCAACTGGGAGCCACTCTGGAAACTGGCAAGGTGCTGGGGGAGTGCAAGCCCAAGATCAAGGGCAGGTGGCTGGGTCGCTCCCCAGCTGTGCCTGCAAACACCCCCACCTGGGGCTGGGCACTGAGGGGGGCACCCCCAAAGTCCTCAGAGCAGTCCCGGGGGGCTCCAGACAATCCCAGGGCCAGCCCTCAGGGCTCTGCAGATGTAGGAGGGTCAGGGGCCAGCATGGGCTGGGCAGGAGCAGCCCCCACTCCCCCTCAAAGGCGCCAGGACTCTCTCCGGGACCAGGAGCAGCCCTGCCATGCCTCTGATGGGCGTCTTACCAGACACGGTTAGATCTCGATGCCTCTGTCTAATACTGTCTGGTAATGCCGTCTATCCAGGGCCCCATCACCGCAGGAGGACCACTCACCTGGGCGGTACCACTGCCCAGCGCTGGGGCTGGAGCCCTGGGCCAACTCCCCACCTGCAGGACGCTGGCTGCCTCTCCTGACAAAGGAGTGCCAGGCCCTCACAGCCCCGGGTACTACACTGGGGGTGTGGGAGCTGCAGGCACCTCCAGCCAGCACTCACGGGACAGAGGGGACCCTGAGCCCAACCTGGCCCTCAAGGCCCTGTCCACCTGTACCAGGCAGTGGAAGACAGGCATGAAGAGCCCTGCCCCACCCCCAGTGTCCCCCAACCTAGAGAAGGGGAGAAGACCCAGGGTGGGTCCTCATTATAGCCTCTGAGCACCACATGTCCTAGGCAGCATCAGGACCCCAGACTCCTGGGAAGGGCCAGAAGCAAGCCCTGGGGTGGGGTGCAGTTGACATCTCCCTTCTCCGGGCTGAGTGGCCCACGGACCCACGCCCAGGGCTTAGGTGGTCAGGGGCACTGCCCAAGTGCCAGGCCTGGTGAGAGGGAGGGCAGGCTCTTGGAAGGCTGCAGAGCCCGTGCCTTCTCGGCTTGCCCACTGCCCTTCTCTCAGCAGCCCCAGCTCCAGGGTCAGGGAACTGCCCCCCAACCAAGCTGGGAAGCACACCATGCCGCCTTGCGCCTTTGTCCCCTGAGAGTGAAGCAGGCCCTGAGTAAAGCTGTCCGGGCAGTTGGTTCACTGCCGCGTGACACGTGATAAGAATTCAGAGTGAGCCCCACTCTGGAGTGCGACGTCCCACCCCTCAGACCTGGAACCTGAGCCACTGATTTCCAACGGCTCCTCCAGAACACAGGCTGCACCCAGGGGCCACACACCCAGCCTGGCCAACCCCCTCGCATGCCCCGGCGTAGGGTGCACCTCGAGCTCCACCAGATGTCGCCTCCCTCTCTCCCCACAGCACTGTTGAGGCTGACACCCAGTCCTGCTGAGTGTCCCCAGACCCCTCCTCCTTTACCCTCCCTTTGGAGACACTGGGAACAACAACTGCAAAGATCTCTGTACAATAAACCCCATGACTTGAAAACCTTGATTCTGATCACCTCCTTATTCTAACCATACAAAACTGACCCAGAGCTTTGCAAAGGACCCTGCTGTAGACAGAGCCCTACTGTGAGCTCAGAGAGCCCGCAGCCCCAGCCACAGGAGAGGCACCCCCCATTCTCCCCCCCCCTTTCTCCCTCCCCCTCCCTCCCTCACTGAGTCTGTCCTGCCTCTTCTGTGGGCAACGCAGTTAGAGACACTGAGATGCAGGAAAGCCCCAGCAGGAACCACAGGGATGAGTGGTCACAGGGCAGAGTTTTCCTGAGCACTTGGTGCCACCATGTGGGCAGGGTGTCACAGCCCCAGAACCTGGCTGTGGTGGGGCTCCATCCCAGGGGAACCCAGGGACAAGGGCAGTGGCCTGGCAAGAAGGTTAGACTTCCAGGCCCCGGGAAGGGAGGGAAGGAGCCACTGGGGGAGGTCTGTAGGCTCTGTGCTCCTACCAGGCCTTCAGGAGGAGGGTATGAGCCCACCAGGCCCAGGTGTCCTCACACGGCCACCACAAAGCTGGAACAGGGATATGAGCAGTCCTGTGTGGTATGTACCCCAGAACATATCTTCCAAAGGTCAGGGTGCTCCTGCAGTGAGGCTCCCCTCCCAGCCCAGGGGCCCCTGCTCTGTCTGGGGAGCATCAAGACTAGTGAGGGTGAGTGCATCCTTCCCACCCAGGGTCAGCAGCTGTTGGCCACCTGCCCAGACCAGAGGCTGGCAGGGCCAAGGTGCAGGCCCAGGCTCAGGGCCTTTGCCCACTCAGCCCAGGCTTGGTGGAGCAGCTCCCTGGCCAGCCCTACTGCAGCCCCCACAGGCTGACCTATGGCTACCTAGGACAAGGATCTCCTGGGCCATCACTGGACTAGGGTGCAGAAGCTACAGTCAGGCAGGGTGGGCTAGGGCCACCTCAGGAAGCAGTCTCCCACCCACAGAAATAGGAAAGGGTAGAAAACCCCAGCCCCAGCCCACCCAGCCCCTGGGCTCTGAGGAATGGAGCCTCTCCAACCCCAGCCACACCTGGCACCAGGCATGGGGGGACTCTGTGTGGGTGAGGGAGCCCCAAGAGTCGGCAGTAGCAGCACCCAGCCGGGCCCCTGGAAGGGCCTAGGGGCTGTGTGAATGTCCTGTGCAGCTACAACAAGCAGCCTGGACTGGTGACTCTCTCTCCCAAGGCCTCGTGGCTGGCTGTCCTGCTACCAGGGCTCTAGGGGACCTACCTACCTCCTGAGCTCCTGAGGGCTCAGGCCCCTGGGCTTGTGGCTGCACCACCTCCATCTCTGCCCCCAACTCCATCTCTCTTCCCTCTGCCTCCCCCCGAGGAGGATGCAGGTCATTGGATTTAGGGCCCACATGGTTGATCCAGGACAATGTCATCTGAGATCTAACGTAATCACATCTATGCAGATCTTTCTTTCCCAATGAGATCACATTTGCAGGCCCCTGGGCTTAGGACATGGTCCTGTCTCTGGGGACAGCCCCTTCAAGGGACTCCTGTGACCCTCACAGGGCCCACATAGCTGGAGGCTCAGTTTGGAGGCAGGGGTCACACCTGTCCCAGGAGCCTCAGCTGGGAGCACTTCACAAACTGGCACCCAGGGCCTCTCTGAGCTAGGCGTGGAGTCAGCTCCTAGGACACTGGGCTGGGGCTCAGGGGCCCCTGAGAAGGCTCAGAGATGACCCTGGGAGGATTGGGAGGAAGGGGAAATGGGAGACAGGGCCCCAGGTTATCCCCGGGGGGTGCTCCCAGCCCCAGCTCCCCAGCCTCCTGCCACCCAGCGTGACCCCCCCATCCCCACTTGACTCCTGTCAGGTCCTTGGCTGGCTGCTGCCCATCCACTAAAGCCCTTGTTTACCTCTGGGCCCAGCCGGATCACAGTTGCCAGGTAATGGTTGCTGGGAAACAGTTGCCAGGTCACCACTGTGGTCTCCCAGCAGAGGGCTCCCGAGACTTGCTGGGCAGGTAAGAGAGACAGGAGGGCCACCAGCCCGGGTCCTGGCTGGGGCTGAGGCTTGGCCTTGCCTCTTGTGCTTCTCTCCAGCCCCTGCCCAGAAGCAGAGACTGGGGTGGACGAGTCTTTGGCCCAGGAGCAGGTCTGTCTCCTAGAACTAATCCCCGGGAGGGCAGCCTCCTGAGATCCACGGGGACTGACTACGACCCCAGAGTGCCGCTGGCCGGGGTGCCAACCCCCCCCCCCCCAGCCACTTCAGCACTTCCTGAGCCCTGTGTGGCCGACTGTGAGCTGCTGGGTGCTTCTAACCATGGACTCTGACCTGCAGTCATCTTCCTCAGGGTTAGAAGCCTCCTCCCCATCAGACCAGGGTGCGGTTTCCTGCCTTTTTATCTGACCAGGTAAAAAGTTTACCTTAAATTTCTTACAGAGCTGTGAGCCTTCTGCCTGGTCCCTTGCCCTGGGTTTTCGCTCAGTCTTTGCCAAACGTCCTGCTGAGGACCACGCCCTGCTCTGAGGACTAGTCGCTCCCCTGTCCGCCCCTCTGGTGTAAGCCTCCTTTCTGGACTTGGGTTGCATCCTTCAGAGACCCTGAGCTGCAGTCCCCAGAGGAGGGCAGGCACTCCCTTCAGCTGTTCCCACTGCCAGTGCCCCTGCCCAGTTCCTTTTAAAAGGTCTCACGTCGATGTGCACGACAAGAGTGATGGCGATTCGCAGTTTACTGACCATAGGTGAAATGAATAAGTGCCTGATGTTAGAAAGGCTGGGTGGCATGTAAGGCTTGTGGAAAACGGACCCCACACAGGCATACTCAGCCCCTCTGCTGTTGCCTGGGCTGTGGAGAGGTGTCCAGGGGCAGAGGGCAGGGCTCCGGGCCACTCTCCTGACCACCTCGTGTTGTTGCTCCAGAGTGACCGTGGCCCTCACTGTCACCCCCTATGCAGACTTCTGGCCACAGGGCCAGGCAGCTGGCCCTGGTGTCCTCTCTCTCAAGTCTCCTGACTTGTCCCCACACCCTGGCTTTCCTGGAACTGTCCAGTGGGCACCCCAGCCCTACTGGTACCCGCTGGGCCACAGGCACCACCATCCCAAAGTGCTCCTGGGTGTCTCTGAGTCCAGCCGTCTCTCAGGCAAAGAACAGGCACAGGGCGGTCGGGCAGCAGTGGGTCGACTTCTCCTGGGCCCCTCGCTCCTGGGGTTCACTGGCCAGATGGGGAGTTCCTCCCAGCGGGCTGGAGGGCTCTGGTGGCCCTGCAGCTGCTCCCTGAAGGTCCAGCCATCTCCACTCCCCCGTCTTCTCTCTCAACATCCCCTGGCTCCGAGGCCGGTCCCTGGAGGTCTGTTATGGGGTCTGTCCTTCAGGCCCGGTCCTGGGTTCTCCTGCCCACGGGATTCCTCCCCTCTGAGTTCTGACCACGGCACTGAAGGCTTCACTCTCACGGGGTCCTTCCTGTTCTGGAAGCACACGGCTCCTTCTGGTGGGGGCAGTTTCTCCCCCACCCCAGGCCTGCTCCCGGGGTGAACTGGCTGCTGAGGGCTGCACACCATCCCCTTTCCTCTGCTCACACCTGGGAAGCCACCCTCAGCCTCTTGGGGTCCCGTACCCCCAGCAGGGTTCCTCGGATCTACTTGGGTTCTGGGAACCAAATGGGAAGGGTCGGGGTCTCCTGGCCCGATTCTCTGCAGGCTGGCATCCCCAGCCTCTCCCAAGGAGTCTTCCCGTTCTGTGTGGGGTCTCAGGGTGCTCCCAGCTTCCGCCTCATAGACCAGCCTGGGCTGCTGCCCTCCCCGGCTCCCTGGGCTTCCCTCTGACTGGGGTTTTACTTCTTTCCTCCTCACGGGCACTTTGTGTGGGCAGACACACAGCCTGCTCAGCTGAGAGTCTCGCTGACCTGCCCCACCTGGGAGCCTAGACTCGTGCCCCAGTCGTGGGTCCTGTGCTGTCCCTCTGTCCTGCCCACCTGCTGCAGCCTATGGCTGGCATTCTGTTAAGCTTCAGAAAGCCCTTGCCTCCCAAACTGGGTTTGTTTTGTTTTCTCAATGGTGAGGCAGAGAACTGTCAAGGAAATGACTAGAACTTCCCTGACATGTTCCCAAATTGGCCACATGTGCAAATGGGGTAGCATCCAGGGATCTGGGGCAGGCAGGGCAGTGGCCTGCGTGCAGAGGGGCCATGAAGGGCAGCAGTATGAGCTGGGAGGCCCCCTCTGGACCTCTGTTCCTCCAGACGGACACTCCCACCCCGGCAGGCCTGACGGCCACTGTCTTTACAGCCAGCATCGGGGCTGTGTGCTGAGAGGCCCGGACAGTCCCTGCAGCAGAGGACTCGCCCAGCAGAGACAGAGATGGCCTCCCCCGCACTGGCCACCAGGCCCCTCAGCCACCATGGAGATGGGAGCCAGCCACAAGCAGACGCCACAGTGCGGGACTCAGGGAGGCGCCCTTCCCCGGGCAGAGTGGGCCTGGCCGCCTGCCCCATCCAAGGGCTGAGGCCTCGGGCTGCCCAAAGGCCCTGACGGGGGGCGGGGGCCGCATCTTCCCCACGGGGCACTCACCCCCGTGTCCCCATGCCCGCGCCCCACAGCCGCACCCGCTTCATCCACCGCCGGGGTCAGCCTGCTCGGACCCACATCTGCTCCAAGAGACCCAAGCGGCCCAGGATCCGGTGGTGCTGGGCCCGGGCGCCGAGTGAGTGCGGAGCCCTGCCTGCGGCTGGCTCACCCCCCTCGCAGCTCCTTCCTGGGACAGCACCCCACCCTCAGGGGGCAGATCTCAGGGGAGGGGACAAAATGCAGGGATCGGGGCTCACAGGCAGAGAGGGAGCACTGCTCTCCACCGCCTGAGCGCTCTGCCTGCCCACGTGCCACCCCGGCAGGCAGACACAGTGGGCACTGCCCCCTCACCCTGCCCCGGCAGCTCCCATCTCCCCCAACTGACCATGGCTTCTTGGGTCACCCATGATGTCATCATGGACATTGTGACCCCTGCCCTCTGGGTACCTCCCGGCACCATGTCTGCTCAAGGCGGCAGCCTCAAACCCCAGCCCCTCCCTGCACAGAGCTCCTGCCCGGTTGGTAAGGAGGGTAGGAATAAGGCTCCCTGCTGGCCCTGCCCCACCCCACGCCTGGCCCTAGAGGGTGGTAACTCATCCCTCTGGCGCCTACTGGCCCCCAGGCTCCTGGTCAGGTCTCTGCTGGGCTGAGGTGGGGCCCAGAGAGGCTGGAGTGAACTCCCAGGAGCCCCTGAAATGGGCTGGGGTTGGAAAGGCAGAGTGGGGACCTCCTCCACAGCACTGACCCACCAATCCCCAGGCTGGGCCCATGAGAGACAGATGGGGAGCAGTGGCAAGGAGGGTCTCCCGCCTCAGCTGAGCCAGCAGGACCAAGATGCAGGTGAGCGACAGGTGACCCTGAGCGGGCAGGGAGAGCCCTGTGTTCCAGGAACCTGGCCTCTGACCAGCTGCTTGCCTGCAGACCTCCTGGACAACACAGATGCTACCCGGCCCCCAGTGCCCTCCCCAGAGGGGCCCCCACCGGAGGGGGACAAGCAGTCGCCCAGCACCGGGCAGGGCCCCTTCTTCTACATCGGAGGCACCAACGGGGCGTCCATGTGAGTGGGGCCGGTGGCCCTGTCTGCCCCACACTGATGCCGGCAGTCCCCGCGCCGTCCTCCAGGGACCCTTGGCCCCGGGGTCACTGCTGCCTCCACCCACAGAGTCAGTGCCTACTGCAGGAGCAGAGGCTGGCAGCGCACGCAGGACGGCCGGCGCGAGGACTGCAAGCTCAAGTGGTGTGAGATCAAGTGCCGGGACAGCTACTGCAGCTTCCGGGAAGGTGGGGGGCACCCCAGCGGGGGGCCGGGCCTCTGGGTCCTGCGGCGCTGCCCACATGCCACCCCTCTTTGTCCTGCCAGGCCAGCAGCTGCTCTTCCAGCTCCCCAACAACAAGCTGCTCACGACCAAGATCGGGCTGCTCACGGCCCTGCGGGAGCACGCACGCGCACTGAGCAAGGCCAACAAGGTGCCACCGGGCGGCCAGGCCAAGTGAGCCCCCCGCCTGCTGGGCGTCACCCCGCCCTCAGTGTACCCCTCCTCGGTCATCCACCTGTCCCTGAAAGACCCGGTCCCCCAGACCAGGCGCCCACTGCTCTCCCCACCCGCGGCCCCTCAGGGCTGACCCCCCTCTGAGACACCGCCCCCCGGACTTGAGCATCCTCCCCCCATCCACCATGCTCTGGCCACCACTGCCTCCACCCCGCCCTGCCACCCCCAGGAATCTTTGTCCTCCCACACAGCTACGCAGGTCCCTCGGGCATGACTGCTCACCACCCACCCCTGCCACTCATCCTCCCTGCCCATTCCCCTCTCCGGCCATGTCCCTCCACCTCCTGCCTTCAACCCCACCGCACAGCCCGGCCCTCCACCCAGCAGCCCGGGTCCTCCATCCACTTCCCAGTGCAACATTCACCTCACATGCCCCACCGTCCGCCCCTCGTCACCTGCCTGTCAAGCAGACAGCCAGAGGCGTCCATCCACCATCTGCTCACCCACGGCTCATCTTAACATATGTCCAGTGTCCATTTCCCACTCTTCTATGGCGTCCACCTGTGCTCACAGCATCCACCTGTCCAGCAGACCACCTGCCTGCCCCCGTCCACCTCCATAGCCAGCCGGCCTCCATCTCTCCAGGCCCCCATCCATTCTCCACTGTGGAGGTGGTCACTCAGGCCAGGGCCTGTGTCCCTCTCTGCAGATGTGGAAAGGACACGACAGTGACCCTCGAGGAGCCCACGTGGATCAGTCCGGGATGCCTCGGACTACAAAGGTAAGTGCACCCAGTTCTGATCCTGGGCTCACAGCAGGGTGCCACCAGAAGGGATTGGGGCAGGTGGCAGGGCTGGGTGGGCAGGGCCTCCAGCCTCTGCTGCAGAGAGGCCAGTGGTGTGGTGGCCAGAGGCATGCCCTGGCCAGGCAGAGTGCAAAGGCCCTGCAGGGACGCACTGGGTCATCTGGGGCCTAGGTCCGGCCCCCAGAGTACCGCCAAGCCCCAGGGCAGGGGACAGCCCTGCCACGCTCTCTCCACCTCCCTGCTCTCCCAGGGCTCTGAAAATGGAAGATTTTTTCCCAGAGACCTACCGTCTGGACGTCAAGGATGAGAGACAGACCTTCGTCACCCTGTTTGATGGTGAGAGGCTGCAGACGGCCAGATTCAGGGGGACAGCAGCCTGTAGGGGCAGTGCACGTCCTGGGGGCATGGAGGAGTCTGGGGGGGACGGCTGGGGAGCGGGGAGGGTCAAGGCGCTGGAGGGCTGTAGGGGCGGGGTCCAGTGGAGGCAGGGGCCTCAGCTGCCTCTCACCACACAGAGCAGGGTGGGGCCCCTGTCTGGTCAGGCTGAAGGTGAGAAGCGGGGAGCGTCATGGCCAGGTCCCAGGGAGGTGACTAGAGCAGCTGCAGTGTGGTCAGGGCCATGGCAGGCCCAGGATGGGGGTGGGGTGGGGCCAGAGGCTCAGGGGGTGCTCCCTGCAGAAACCCAGATATGGATCTGCAAGCCCACGGCCTCCAACCAGGGCAAGGGCATCTTTCTGATCAGGAGCCAGGAGGAGGTCAACGCCCTGCAGGCCAAGGCCCAGAGCACGGAGGACGACTCCATCTACCGCAAGACGCCCTTTCGGGCACCTCAGGCGCGGGTGGTGCAGAGGTGTGGGCGTGGGCTCCAGGCGGGGCCTGGGTGGGGCTGATTCAGATTAGAGGGTACCTGTGAGGGCTGTGGGGGTCAGCAGGGCTACAGAGCAGTCCCCAGATACAGGCTCCAGGACCGGGTAGGTGGGGAGGACTTGGCCAGTTGCCCCTCTGGCGACAGCTCCTCTGCTCCCCAGCCAGCTGTGGCTTCTCTGCCTCCAGGCAGGTCCAGCCCCTCAGCACCCCAGGGGCAGGGTTGGGGGCTGGCCTCAAGAAGGTCCCATGGACCTCAGCCTCTGCCAAGCCGGGACTCAGCTCTGGCCACAGCTGCTGTCTGTCGTCCCTGCTGTCCAGTCAGCCCTCCTGGGCGCTGCTCCCTGCCTCTGGTCTTGAAGACCTGAGTTCCCCTGCTTGGAATGTCCGCTCCCTTCTGCCCCAAGCCACGCACTCTTCCTGGCTCTCAGCAGCCTCCTTCCCCTGCAGGCAGCCCTCCCGCAGGGGCCCGGTCCATCCTGACTCCAGGCTCCTAAAGGAGGCTGTGGCCAAGGTCTGCAGGCCATGCCCTTCCTTCTTCCCAACCCCCCGACCCAAGTCCCCTGCCCCTGGACATGTGCCCAGCCAGAGGCCACTCCCATGACAGGGGAGTGTTGGGAGAGGCAGGGGGAGTGGGGACGCCGGCCAGGCTGGCAGGGCAACTCAGCCCCAGTGGCCGCATGGGGTGCCCAGGTACATCCAGAACCCGCTGCTGCTGGACGGGAAGAAGTTTGACGTGCGCTCCTACCTGCTCATCGCCTGTGCCGTGCCCTACATGGTGTTCTTTGGCCACGGCTATGCCCGCCTCACCCTCAGCCTCTACGACCCCCATTCCAGAGACCTCAGTGGCCACTTGACCAACCAGGTAAGGAGCCCTCGCAGGTGAAGGTCTTCCCTGAGGCCTGGGGTGGGACGAGAGGAAGGCTCCCACCTGCCTCTCACAACAGCAGGTCTGCTGTCCTCAGCCCCCAGCCTGGCTCCGCCTGGTGGGCTAGAGAAGGGCCTCAGGGGAGGACTGCAGGGCAGGCGGCCCCTTTGAGAACCCAGGGACCTGCTGGCTGAGGGAGTCTTGGTGGACAAAGGTGTTTGCAGGAGGGTCTCCATAGGCAGGTGCCCGAGGGCCTGGGGCAGCAGGGTCAGGGCCTCCTCAGTGGAGGCGGCCTCCAGGCCCTTATCTTCCCCCCAGTTCATGCAGAAGAAAAGCCCCTTGTACGTGCTACTGAAGGAGGACACGGTGTGGAGCATGGACCACCTCAACAGCTACATCAACGACAAGTTCAGGAAGACCAAGGGCCTCCCCCGAGACTGGGTCTTCACCACCTTCACGGTCCGTCCGCAGCTGCATCCACTCCTGCTGCGGGAAGGGAGGGTCGCTGAGGTCGGGAGCTGTGCGTGTCCACCTGGGCTGAGCTGGGCGTGGGGCTGGTCACGGGGCCTGGGCTGTGAGCACTGAAGCTCTGTTTGCATGTGTGTTCCGAGTGATGCTTCTCAAAGCTGCTGACGGCTGCAGCCACGGCCCAGCGGCCCCCAGCAGCCCAGGCAGAAGAGCCCGATGTGGCCCACCTGCAAGGGTCCCCGCAGGGCCGGTGATGGCAGCACACCTTCAGTCACACGACCACAGTGAGAGAGCTGACAGTTCATGACTCGCAGGGCAACTAGAGGATTCACAGGCCGGAGAGGATAGGGCTTCCCTGCTTACGGGTCACCTGGGAGAGGTGTCTGTTCTTGGGAGTCATTTGTCTACTGCGCACTTCGGAGGGGCCTGGCAACAGGGCCACAGAGGAGTGGGCGGGAGGCGGGTGAGCACCAGCTCCACAGAGGGACCGGCCTCTCCTTGCTCAGCCTGGGCTGGCCCAAGCGGAGGTCAGCTGCTGCCTGGCTACCACTCCTAGTCAGGGCCCTGTGGACTGTGGAGGTCACCAGTGTGAGGTGACCCCAGTCATTTTCCCCTGCCCCCCAAATGCACACAACTCAGAATCCACCATTTAAAGTGCACAGGGCAGTGGTTTCCCACATCAGGCTGCGGTTGCCCCACTGTCTGACTCCAACGCTGTCACAGAGAGAAATCCGGCAGTGGTCCTCCCACCCTGGCAGCCGCTCACCTGCTGTTCTGGGTGTCCCGCCTCTGGATGTCCATCCAAGGGTGTCCCTCAGTGGGTCACCTGTGGCCTCCCTCCTAGGTGTCCCTCAGTGGGTCACCTGTGGCCTCCCTCCTAGGTGTCCCTCAGTGGGTCACCTGTGGCCTCCCTCCTAGGTGTCCCTCAGTGGGTCACCTGTGGCCTCCCTCCTAGGTGTCCCTCAGTGGGTCACCTGTGGCCTCCCTCCTAGGTGTCCCTCAGTGAGTCACCTGTGGCCTCCCTCCTAGGTGTCCCCCAGTGGGTCACCTGTGGCCTCCCTCCTAGGTGTCCCTCAGTGGGTCACCTGTGGCCTCCCTCCTAGGTGTCCCTCAGTGGGTCACCTGTGGCCTCCCTCCTAGGTGTCCCCCAGTGGGTCACCTGTGGCCTCCCTCCTAGGGTCTCCACCTTGCTGCACACCTGCTGTGTTCCCTCTCTGGCATCCTAGTGTGAGTGGACCTCGGTTGTCCACTGAGCCCAGGCCGCTCTACTCTGTAATTGCCGTCCTGAGTCAGTGTGGTCCAGACACAGATGCATTTCTTCTGAATGGCAGAGGAAGGAGCTGTGCCCAAGGGTGACGTGCTCACTTTGGGGACAGTCCCACAGTGACTGCAGCGTTGGACATTCCCAGCAGCAGCTTGGCAGGCTCCAGCTTCTGCATCCCCTCACCATCAGCTGCTGTTGTCCTTTCTGTTTTTCACACTCTGCTGTGTCCCTGCTGGGTCTCACCTGGCGCTGATTGCTACTTCCCTAGTGACAATGACCTTGAGCATCTTCTGTGCTCACCGGCTCCCTTCTCTAGGGAATGTCTTTGGAGCCTCTCTGTGTTCTCTATTCAGCTGAGACACTTCTTTAGATGTTTTGAATACCAGAACCTTGCCACGTCCATGATCCGAAAATATTTTCTCTCATTTTGTTGTCTTCACTTTTTTGATAATGTCCTTGTTCGTAAAAGCCTTTAGTTTTTGCTTTGTTTGGTGCTGGGAATTGAACTCAGCACAAGTTGCATGCCGAGCACACACTGTACCGTTGCCTTAGGCTGAATAAAGTCTAAAAGCTTTTACTTTTTAAATATTTATTGTGGTACTGAGGATTGAACCCAGGGGCACTTCACTGTTGAGTGGCATCCCCAGACCCTTTTAAAATTACTTTTATTTTGAGACAGGGTCTCATTAATTTGCAGAAGCAGGATTACAGGTGTGCGTCACAATGCCTGGCCAAAAGCTTTTAATTTTGACGGAGGCCCATTTTATCTATTTTTTCTTCTGGTTCTTCGTGTTTTGGATGTCATATCTAAAAAACTATTTCCAGGTTTGGGTGCAACTCAGCAGTAGAGCACTTACCTACATAGGGTGCTTGGTTTGATCCCCAGAACCACAATGAACAAAAATCATCAAATTTTTTGTTTTCCTCTAAAGGTAATGCAGTCTTCCCCCATTTTCTGGATAACTGCTTTTGTGCACAGAGGGAGGTAGGGATCCAGCCTCCTCTGCTGGCATGTGGCTTCGAGTTCTCCCTGTGCTCTGTTGAACAGACTGTCCGGCCCTCACTGAATGGTCTTTGGGTGGGCTCCCTTCTGGACTCTCAGCTCCGTTGATGCATGCAGTGACTGTCCTTAGGCCAGCACCACACCTTTCAGTCACTGCAGCTCTGCTGTGAGTCTTGAAATCAGGAGTGTGAACCTTTCCATGTTGGTCTTCTTCAAGATGGTTTTGGCTTTTCTGAGGTCCCTTGCGATTCCATATGAATTTAAGGATTCGTTTTACATTCCTGGGAGGCAGTCCATTGAAGTTGGAATAGGGGTTACATTGAGTCTATAGATCACTTTGGGTAGCACTGACATCATAACAATATTTAGCTCTCCAACCCATGAACAGGGGAGGTCTTTCTACATTAGCTCTGGCGATGTTTCATAGTTTTCAGCGTACCAGTCTTTCACCTTCATAAATATTGATCATAGCCATGTTGTTATTTTGGATGACATTGTGAATGGAATCATTGTCTTAATATCTTCTTTGGATTGTCAAACTGATAGTGTGTGTACATATTGACCTTGTATACTGCGACTTTGCTGAATTTATGAGCTCTGATTTTGTATGTGGATTTTTAGGATTGATACATATTATGAATATAGGGTCATGTCACCTGAGAACGGAGAGAGTCTTATTCTTTCTTTCAAATCTGGATGAATTTTGCCTCTTTTCTGCCTAACAGTCCCAGGACCCCACTGGCCTTCTTGTCTTGCTCCTGAGCTGGGGTTTCCCACAGCTCCCTGATCATGCTGGGTTCCTTTCTTCCCCTGGTTTGCTCAGTGGTTTTATCATGGAAGGTGTTAAATGATGCCAGTCACTTTTCCTGAGTGGGTGTTATTTCCCCTCACTCAGTGTGTTGTATTGCACTGTTAGCCTTTCTGTGCTGAAATACTCTTTCCTGGGGTAAATCCCACTTGATAGTGGGATGTAATCACTTAAATGTGCTACTAGACTTACTTTGTTTGCTAGTTTTTATTGAGAATTCTGTGTGTATGCTCATCAGTCTGAAGTTTTCTTCTGGTTTTGAGGCAGAGCACATGGGTCAGCTTTCTGTCCCTGTAACAGACACTGAGCTTTGTTTCCTGTGGCTTACAGTTTTAGAGGTTTCGGTTCATGTTCAGTTGGACCTTGTTTGGGGTTGGTTAATTTCAACTAATTTGTCTTTGAATACAGTCTATTAAAGACAACCTACTGCAGTTTTTTAAAAAATGCCTTCTGCCAACTCATTTGAGATTCTAACCCATTATATAATTATCAATAAGGTAGGATCTACATTTCTTTTTTCATACTCGGGATTGAACCCAGGGCACTTTACCATTGAGCTACAACCATAGCCTTTTCTATTTTTTTATTTTGAGACAGCCCAGGCTGACCTCAAACTTGCCATCCTCCTGCCTCAGTCTCCCAAGTCCCTAGGATGACAGGTGTGGCCCACTGTTCCCAGCTTATCACTCTTCAAACATTGTTTCTGCTCCTTTCTCTCCCCTCCTTCCAGGACTCCCACTATGCACATGTCTGCTTGATGATGGTGTTCCACACCCAATATCTCCTTTTTTGTGTGTGTGTGTGGTGCTGGGGATCGCACCCAGGGCCTTGTGTATGCAAGGCGAGCACTCTACCAACTGAGCTCTATCCTTAGAGACCTACCACAACCAAGTCTCTAAGGCTTTATTTTTCTTCATTATTCTTTCTTTTCCTCAGACTGGCTAATTTAAGTTAAAAAAAAATTTGAGACTGGGGCCAGCCTGCACAACTTAGAGATACCTTGGCCCCAACTCATGGGCTCAAGTGTGGCTGGGGCTACAGAAGCATGCCACCACCCCAGCACCAGTGGACACTCTAGAACTTCTACTTGCCTTCCTTCTGTCAATTAGATTTGTTCCACTATGTCCACTAATGGGAGATATTTTCCAAGGCTACTGCTGAGCTGGGAAACAGGAAGTGAAACTAATGAGGCGAGTCTGAATACTAGAGAGCTCCCCATTCTTAAAAAATATTTTTGGCTGTAGGATGGACATAATTTTTTTTTTTATGTGGCGCTGAGAATCGAACCCAGTGCCTCACACATGCTAGGCAAATGCTCTGCCACTAAGCCCCAGCCCAGTCCAGAGCTCTGTGTTCTTGCCAAGATTTTGCATGTCCCATTGGTTGTCTTGTCCTGCTGTGAGTGAGCCATTCAAGGACAGAGATTTCCTGTTCCCTTCACCCTTGAATCCTCAGCCCTCCTGCCACACAGGAGGAAGTCCATGGGTTTGTTGAGTGAGTTTCTGGCTGTAAGCCTGTGACTCTCAGAGGATGGTGTGGTAGCGGAGCAGGTACAGGTGGGAGTGTGATTGACAGCTCAGGCTTGGGAGATGTCACCAGGACTCACAGGTCAGACTGTGATCCTTCCCTGCTTGACCCACAGAAGCGGATGCAGCAGATCATGGCCCACTGCTTCCTGGCAGTCAAGTCAAAGCTGGAGTGTAAACTGGGGTACTTCGATCTCATTGGCTGTGACTTCCTGATTGATGAGAACTTCAAGGTGCTGTCCTGAGTGGATGAGGTTTGATTGGCAGGTGCAAGGAGGCACAGTCCATCTGTACACCTTGACCACACCACAGGCCCGTGGGTGCCCTCTGCAGTCAGACCCACCCTGCCTGTTCCCAGTCCCAGGGTGGTGTATCCATAAGGCTCAGCTCCTACTGCAGCTGGGGCAAATCCATACCCCCTCCTCAGGACACCTCTGGACAGAGACCCTCAGACTGTCAAGGTGTCAGACCCATGGTCAAACAAGGGGATGGAGGTTACAGGGGAAAAAGCAATCTGCCCAGAGTCACTTGGCTTCATGGGAACCAGGGCCCCAGCCTCCTGCTGGCTTAGTGGTCTGTAGGTGGGTGGGTGAGTTGGGATGTTCACCAGTGTCCTGCCCAGGTGTGGCTACTGGAAATGAACTCCAACCCTGCCCTGCACACCAACTGTGAAGTCCTGAAGGAGGTCATCCCTGGTGTGGTCATGGAAACCTTGGGTGAGCCTCAGCATCCCGACCCCACAACCAGGTGGAAGGAACCCTCTCCCTGCCTGCCCAGTACTGTGTTCTATCCTACCCTCTCCCAAGTTCAGATCCCACAAATCTAGCTCTCCAGCAGGCCCAAACCCTGCATCATGCCCCAACCTCCCTACTAAGGTTGTCCCCCTACACCTCACCCCGAGCTGGGTCCCACCCTTCGAGGCCCCCTCTCCTCCCCTGCCCCCAGAATCCCAGGCAAGTTCTGGGGAGGCTGGACCTCCTTTCCACCCCCGCCAAAGCCCCACTCTTCCCACTCCTCCCCCAGACCTGGCGCTCGAGACCTTCCAGAAGAGCTTACGGAGTCAGAGGATGATGCCCCTGCTGTCGCAGCGCCGCTTCGTGCTCCTGCACAACGGAGAGGCGGACCTGGGGCCGCGCCTGGGGGGCTCGCGCACCTTCCCCCGCCGGCCGCCACCGCCCCGGCCAGTCTGCGAGGCCGCGTCCTCCGCGCCCCCCGCGCCGCGCGCCGCAGACAGGCCCCTCTCCGCCCCGCGCCGTCCCCGGCCGCCCGGCCTCGGCGCGGGCCCTGCCGGCACCCAAGGCGAGGAGACCGCGGCCCCCGGCCCCGAGCGGCCGCGCGTGGACGGCAGGGACCCGGCGCGGGAGCCCTCCCCGCAGCCGCCGGCGGAGGAGCGCCAGCCACCGCGGCTCCTAGACCTCGGCGCCCGCGCCCCGCGGCCCCCGCGCGCGGCCGCGCCCTCTGGGGACCTATAAAGGCTACTTCGTGACAAACGCGGCCTCCACAGAGGGTCTGGCCGGCCGCCGCCCCGGCCCGCGAGCCGACCCACCAGGGCGACCCGCGTCCTTCCCGCTGCCCACCAACCCCGACTCCACCGCCGCCCTTAGGGCGAGGTGGGGGCTGCGGGAAGGAGGTGTGCCCGCCCCCACGACGCCGGCCTGTCCTCCCTCCTGGCGCGGCGCACCGCCTCCTGATCTCCTGCCCAGGGCCCTGTGCGGCTCATCCCCCAGGACCGGCCTGCAGCCCTCACGACCCCCAACTCCAGCCTGGCACTGGGATCCGCCACAGTGAGGTTTCTCCAGGAAAGGTCTGGATCCCCATGGACTCTTCGGAACCCCTCTGGATTGCTCTTCTGGGGCTGCCCATGGCTCGCCCGGACCCTGCCCAGCACGGCTTTTATGTGGGCCTTGGACACCAGGCAAGGGCACTCTCCATAGCCCCACAGCCCCCCTTCCCCACAGAGGCCCAGACCTTGGAGATGAAGGGCCCAGGGCTTTTGGTAGTGGTCCCGGAAGAATGTGGGGTCAGCACTGGCCAGGCCCCAGCAATCCTGAGGCCTCCCACACTACTCCCCGTGGGCCTGGGATTTGAGGAGAGAACTCCAGCACCCTGGGCCCTGAGGTGTCTAGGCCCTCCACCCAGTGGCCAAGGCATTACCTTACCCGCGTAGGAGGCTCCCCTCTCCAGGGGTCCTGCAGGCCCCCAGCTTGCACACACTTCTGCCTGTGCTACTCCAACTCCAAGTGGTCATGGCCAGGCATCAAATCCTCCTGAGCTGCCCCACTGCTGACCTTCCCTTGTCCAACAGAGGAGCCAGCTCCACCCCAAATGCAGAGTGGCTGCTTTCTCTCTGTCTGCATTGGAGTGATGGAAGCATCTGAGGGGGCCAGAGAACCTGTCTTGGGGCGCTGGCTCCCTACCCCTTGCAGGCAGGGCTGTTGCCATCCAGGGATGCAATTCCATGTCACCACTAGAGGGCGCTGTCTGCCACTGTTTCTGGCCAGCATACACAGGGACCCGTGCAGCCAGGAACAGACAGGGACAGGGGCTCAAAGAGGTAAAGTGAACCCCCCCCCCCCATCACAGAGCCCCTGGTCGTGGAGACCCTGGGGGTACACCTGTGGTTAGCCCATGCCACAGCTCCCATACACACTGCCTGCCCTGTCCTGGGTGCTCTATCCAACCCTGACCCAAGTCTAGTCACCCTGCTGCTGTGGCCCACAGCCTGGAGTCCCACCTGCTAGGCAAGAGCACACAAGTGTTCCTGTGGGAAGGGCCCAGCTCTGGAGTCCACCAAGGCCAGGGAGGGGCAAAGACCCTTTGAGGCCATATTGCCAAAGCTCCTGGCTACTGCAGCCATGTCACCTTAGGGTCACCTCTTGCTCTCTCCCTCTGCTCTTGTCACTGAAACCCCTGAGCCTTGGTGCCTTATAGGCCTCTTGCCCACTCTAGCGCCCAGCCCAAGTTGGGGTTCTGTTCCATGGTGGCCTCACTACTGTCACAGAACACTGCAGCACTCCTCACCTCCCACAGTTGGGCTATTGACCTCAGGTTCAGGGGCCTCAAGATGTCAGCAGAGGTGACAGAGCCCTTGGGAAGTGCTCCCCTGCTGCCTTGGGGACATGAGCCTGCACTAGACCTGTTCTGAGAAGGGCCCACTGGCAGTGCTTGGCCCTGTTCCTGATGAGCTCCCCAAAGGCCAGGACTGTATCTGGCAGCCCTGAGTGCCCAGATGTCAATAAAGGATGTTTCCTGAGATTCCCTGCTCCTTATTCGTTCCACAGGAATGACAGCCACATCCCGCCCCACGGGGCCCTCCCCAGCTCCTCCCAGCCCACATGCATGCTTTGAGGTGCCCTCTAGTCCAGGACTGCAAGGGGGGTCCCAGGGAGAGGTGGGCTGCAGAGCCCTGAGCCCTGGGTGTCTGGCAGGTGTGAGGTCTTTAATTCAGGCAGAAAGAACCGGCAGGGTCAGGGGACCTCACAGACCTGCTGCTGGAGAGGTGACCCTCCCTATCACACTCCCTCTTTCTCCCTCTCTCCTCTGCCCACTCCTTTTCCCTCCCTCTCTCTGCCAGGGCTAAATTCTGGGGTCCTGCTGGTGGGCAGGGAATTCAAGAAGTGTCCTCTACCAGCAGAAAGTATAGGGAGTCAAGTGGCCCCGAGGCCTGACCCAGGCTCCCATCCCTGCAGCCCACAGGGGCCGACCAGGACAGACCCTCACAGGGCACACACTGGGGCCTGCCTCAGCCAGGGCTACTGAGCACCTGGGGTCAGCCAGACTAAGGTCTACTGGGGCTGTCTGCTCACCCACCCCTAAGCCCCTTTCCCCTTGGAAATATCTGGTGGGATGGGGGGCAGAGGCCAGAGCAGCCCTTGACCTGAATCACCATTTCTGGAAAGCACCCCAAATCTTGGAGCTTTCTGGAAAAATGAGGCGATGGGTGAATGTCTGCCTGCCTGACCCAGGAGGGGGTGAGCAGCTGGCTGAGGGGCAGCCCCTCAAGAGTGAGCCGTCCTCTGGTAGGGAGGATGGGACAGTGCCTATCTGATCACGTGGGGGCACATCCCAGCCACTGGGGCTGCCAGGCCCCGCCTGCCCTCTAAGGCCCCTCCAGTTGTTCTGAGACTTGGGCTGGGGGCAAGGGCTGGTGGCCAGTTCTGTCTAGCAAAAAAGTCTTTTCCCCATCCTCACCTTAACTCTCCCCAACTGGAAGGAGTCTCACCCTTAGTTTGCGGTCCTACCCTGCCTGAATGCAGATCTCAGTGAAGGGAGGTGTCTCTTTGAGAAAGGTGAGTGGGTGGAGCTGGGCTGGCAGGCACCAACTGTGGCCGGAAGCGCTTCTGGGAACAGAGATGGCCTCTGGGGCCTTATCTGAGGCTGAACAAAACCTACCCACTGTGGGGCGGCTGGGGAGAGCTGAGGCCAGGGGAGCTGCGGTTTTCCGGAAGAGCTGGAGAGCCTCCTATGGGAGGGGTTGGCCTGGGCCGCCTCGGGGGTGGGGGGGCAAGCCTGTCCACCCCCCCCCCGCCAGCCAGCCTCACCTGCTCCCACCCCAGCCCCTCTGGGTCTCCATGCGCCTCCAGGCAGCCCTGGGCTCTGCCCCCACACCTGGATCTCACGCAGGTGGACCCGGGCCAGGCAGGGGCTGAGGGGGGACAGGGAGTGACGCCTACTGAGAGCACGGAGGGGGCTGGGCCGGCAGCGGAATCCCCCACCTGCTCTGCACAGACAGCCTTCCGCCCCCACCCCCGTGCTGTGATGACGTTTGGCCCAGTCGCCCCCACGGGGCCGCCCCCCAGGGGTTTCCAGCTGAGTCAGCCCTGTGTAACCTTGGCGGACCTCGGTGCTTTGTGGGGACACCCCCAGAGGTGTCCTGAGGGGAGCAAGGGTGGGGTCCATGGACCTGCAGGGGCGCAGTGAGCCCAGAGAGCCCCCCAGTGCCCCTTCCAGCTGTGCCAGGCCTGGTTGGCCCAAGAGTTTACGTTGCCTGATCTGCCTCACTCCCCCACCCTGGGGTGAGGGTAGGCTCCCGGCAGCTCCCAGAGCACAGAGAAGGTGCTGGTAAAAATGCTGATGCGGTGTCTTAATAAATGGGTGGCCAGAGGTAGATGACCACTGTCCACTATCCAGCACGTCCCCAGCTGTCCCTGGGCTTTTCATATTCTGGGTCCTCTTGTCATCCACTCCCACCAGTCTAGGCATGCTTCAGTCTTTCCCAGGAGCCTGTGTGCTGGGGGCCTGACACCCCAGATTGCAGGTCACTTATCTGCTGTGGGCTGGGCCCACTGCCCACTGCCACTGGGAGCTGAGGGGGCTGAGGGCAGATGGAGATGGGGAACGCGTGGGGGGCTGAGGGCAGTGGCCAGGTATGCACATGCCCCAAGGTGCTGCTAAGACTGGTCCCCACTGGTCTGCCACTCCCCGGACAGCCTTGCCAAGACATCCCTATCAGATCTCTCCAGTAGCAGCTGCAGCTGGGGCTGCCAGGAGGCTGTGAACATGCTCTGCAGGGTGGGACCAAGTGCCATGCCCTAGAGAGAGGGATCCAAGGACAGGAGAAGGCCCAGCGCCAAGGCAAGCCACCTGGAGGCTGCTTCACGTCAGAAGTGCTGGGGCGGAAAGTGACCAAGTCTGAGTCCCTGGGTACGGGGCACAGTGAGGCAAGTCAGGTGGTGGGCAGTGCAGAAACCAGTCTCCACTGGCTTTCAGAGGGGTGGTGGCCCAGAGACCACAGGTCCAGCACGTGGCAGCTCAGTGGCGGCCAGAAAAGCAAGGAGAGGTGGTCTGGCTAAGCACCAAGAAGGCAGGTCCGGTGTGGGGCCTCTCCTCCGGGAAGCCTCCTGAGCCCTGTGGCCCCTGCCAACTGGCTGTGCCCAGGACTCCTGAACTGTGCTCCCCCACCCCAGCTGGGAGCTCCTGGGACGGGACTTGGCTGTGCCTTTGAAGCCTGGGAAAGGGACCATGGGTGTGGGTGGACAAAGTGCCCCGAACCCCAGCCCTGGGCTCCCTGCCCTTCTTTCCATCCCCCATTACACATCCACTCAGGTCACTGAACAAGTGTTTATTGAAAACCACCTGCAGCCAGGTTCCCCTGCTGGACACTGCACACCCGTGGGGGGACCACAGACCCCACCCCAGCAGGGCTGGCCCGGGAGGAAGGCAGTCATGGCTGCCCATCTCTCCCACAGGGCCAGCCATGGCCACCACCCTCCTGCAGAGTCTAGGGAACTTGTCACTGTCACCATCCTGTACCCACTTCCACCGTTGAGGGGAGCAGGGCCGGGCCCAGAACACATGGAAAGCAGAGCCCTGGCTCCCAAGGGTCAGCCTGGGCAAGCTCCTGGGGAGGGTCTGGCTTGGGGTGCAGCTTCTCCTGAGGAAGGTCAGCCTCACACCCACGGATCCCCCCGCTCGTCCTTCTCCAGCCGCTCCCCCCGCTCCTCCTCAGGGAACTGGCAGCTGCAGGCATCCTCTGCTGGTGGGCGGAGCACCTCTAGAAGTGGCTGGGTCTCTGTAGGGGGGTCGTGGTCAGCAGGCAGCCTGAGCCCTCCACCCTCTCTCCTCCCCTAGGACCCAACTGACCTTGAGGCCACGTGTGCTTCCTCCTCAGCTGCCAAATGTGTAGGCTGAGCTGGGCTGTGGTCAGGACGAGGATGCAGGTGGCCATGGCCACGAGGAGGATGGTCAGCTGGCCATGTGGCTCAGCGGGCAGAGACCCCAGGAAGCATACAGCATTGTGAGTTTTGTTCCCATGGAACATGGTGAGAAAACCAAACTGGTCGCAGCTGGGACACAGACACAGACGCGGTCAACCTTGGTGCTCTGGGCTATTTAGGGGATCACAGGGCCCTCAGGGGTGGCCACCCTGGGAGGGACAGGACAGGATCCCTTGGAGCTACATGGCCAAGGCCTCGCTCAGCACTCACTCTGTCCAAGGTCTGCAGCGGCCCTCGTGGCCACTGGAGAAGGTCCCCACAGCGCAGTCCACACACCTGAAGCCGAACTTGAACTTCCCTAGGAACAGACAGTTGACAGACTGCAAGAAGCACTGGGGTAGGTGAGGACACAGGCCGGCGACAGGGTCCCCTGGAGTCTGACCCCATGGTTTCCATTCACCAGAGGTCTCTGATGCCCACAGGACAGGAGTCCTGCACAATCAGTGCCCGCGTGTACCAGTGACAGAGCTGGTGCAGATGGACAGGGCAGGTAGCAGGCCCTGAGTCATAGTTAAGAGTGAGGGGCTGGAATCCAGACAGCTCCTGGACACCCCCACGGGCCCTCAGAGCCAGCCCTGAGGGTGTGAGCAGCACAGGCCCAGGATATGAGGGCAGGAGCTCCCCTAAAGCTGCACAGTCAGGAGACGGCATCCGCGATCCTGGTCCCCGTGCTCAGAGGATGCACCCACACCCCAGCAGACGGCACCCTGCCCACCACACTGCCTGGAGCTCTGGGTCTGCCTCACACAGCCAGCAGTGGCCTCCCAGGGACTCACCTTCAGGCACTGCTTCCTGGCCTGGAGGGCAGGGGTGGTGTGTACAGGTCTGGCATCCAGGGTCCCCGCAGTGGAATTCGGACTTGACACATATACAGTCAGAACAGTTCTTCTCATCTGGGTGGACAGTGAGCCAGCCTCTCAGCAGCCAGCCCGAGTCTCCTCCTTCTCCCACTTCTCTTCTGACCTCCACCCTCAGCCAGCTCCAGGCCAGGAGCCTGGGCTTTGTCCAATTCAGTCTCCACCTCCGGGGGCCAGCCCCTCAGCACACATGGCTGGCTGATGGTGGGTGTGACCGGACAGGAAGTCACCTGGGGCTTCCTGAGAGCCCCCTTCCCCCTTCCCATCCTGCACTACCCCCTCCAGGCCCCAGGGACACTTCAGAGGCTGTCCACTGTCCACCACAGCCTTAGAGATGTGGAAAAAATGGGGTCAAACCCCAGAGGACCCTTTCACTGACCCTTTCAGAGCTGCCCTCCCCACCCCCAGGCCTGGAAGGGTGCTTTCCTGCAGTCCTCATCCTGGCACTACCCCCTACCCACTATGGCAGCGGCAGCAGAGGGGCCGAAAGACGTGCCTGGACCCCAAGCTGCGCAGGAAGTGGCCAAGGTTCCACCAGCCGACAGGAGACAGGGGAGCCTTCCTTCCCCTGAACCCCGGGCACTCTTGGGGTCTCCAGCTCCCTCAGGCCCCTGGCCCTGTTCCCTGACCTTAGGACACCGGACTCGGCTAGAAGCCTCAGCCTCCCTGCGCGATCCCACGGAGACCGAGGCTCTAGGCCCTCCTTGGCCCAGCAGCTGGGTCTGCGCCCGCGAGGCGCCCGTCCATGCCCCGCTCCCGTGCTGCGTCTTACCCGGGGCACAGGAGCCACAGCAGCGCGTATCGGTCCCAGTCCCTTGCAGCCAGCGGCCAGGGCCGCAGTGCTGCCCTCGCGCGGGACTCAGACCCGGACCCAGGGCGCAGAGCAGCATGACCCCGCACAGGGATGCCTGCGGGCCCATCGCGCCCCTCGGCGGTCCTGCTCCGGGGATTTTAGGAGGCCTGGCCTGCGCCGACACGCCCCGCCCCCGCCCTAGTTACCGCCTCCCTTGCTGGCGCCAGGCCTCCCCACCTCCAGCAGGCCGGGTGGTGTCCGGGCAGGGCTCTTAAAGGCCACCCAGAGAGGGTGGGAGGAAGCCTTCCATGAAGTATCCAGACCCCCAAAGAACCTCAGCATGGGTCCCACTGCTGGGAAGCCTGGGAAGCTAGGTGGGGAGCTAGGAGCAGCCCCTCCCACCCAGCCCACCCTGCCGCCTGAGGCTGCAGGGTGTCTACCGGTGCACAGCTGTGCTGTGTGGGTCCCCCCCCTGTGGCTTAAAACCTCCAGGGGATCCCCTTTGCCTCTCCCACCGCAGGGAGCTGACACAGCTGCAGACTTGAGAGCAGAGAGGCATAACCCACACCCTGGGCCCTCCTGCTTCTGCGCCTCTGACAGCTGGTGGCTGCAAGTCTCAAAGGGACGTCTGATCAGGTGTCCTGGACCTGCCGACCACGTCATAACTTGGGTCACATCTCCAACCTGTGGGCAGTCACCTCCCTGAGCCCCCTGCTGCAGGCCCACCCAGCACTCCTGGGCATCACCACCAACTTTCCCAGTGACAAGTCTCACCTGGGGGCTGAGAAGCCTGAGCAGTCCAAGGAGGCTTGCTGATAAAGGCAACCCTTCAAAGAGGCTCAGAGAGACAGAAGTCTTGCTCTGAGGTAGAGACCAGAGTCTCATCCTCTATTTCCTCCGGGATGCCTGGATGTGAAAATGAAAGGGACTCCAGGGCAGGCAGGGTGATGAGCACCAGTAATCCCAATGACTGGGGAGGCGGAGGAGGAGGACCTCAAATTTGGAGGACAGCCTCAGCAACTTAGTGAGCCAGTGTCTCAAAATAAAAGAAGAGCTAGGAATGTGGCCCTAGGTTCCATCCCCAGCAGCAAATAAATAAATAAAAGGACTGGAGATGTAGCTCAGTGGTAGTGTGCTTGCCTAGCATGTGAGGCCCTCGGCTCCACGCCTAGTACTCAAAACAGCAAGTGGCTCCAGAGAGTGACAGCAGAGAGATCCAGAGGGGAACCAGCCCCTGCAGTCAGAGCTGCAGTTGGCCCTGCCCTGTGCCCTGGGGCCTGCCAGAAATGCCCAGCTACGGGCCTTCTTGGAAAGAAAGAGTACAGGTGCTGGCCTCTCCCGCTCTGGTCTCTGGATGCTGAGGCTCAGGCCACCCAGAGCAGAATCCCTTCTGTGAAGAGCCCAGAGATCTCTGTGCAGCTCTGGTGGGTCTGAGTCCTGGAACAGAGAGGAAGCCACTAGCCCCTACCTAGATTCCAGGTAAAGGTGTTGAGGGAGAGCCAGGGAAGTCTGGACCTTGCTCCTGCTCCTCTTAAAGACCTAAGAGGTCAGGCAGGTCCATGTGAGCACAGGGTCCCCCCAGTCATGGTGAGCACACAGTACACGTGGCCTCTGCAACATGGGGCATCCTCTACAACAGTGCTGTTCGTCTGCACCATGAGCCCCTCGTCTTCTGGAAGCAGTGAGGAGGGGCTCCTAGAAAGGAGGAGCCTCCTTGCAGGGTGGGGCCAACCATGCCTTGACCTGCTGGCTTTCAGCAGTAAGGGCAGTGTCCCCTGGAGGGGTCCTGTGGAGGATATGGCCCTGGTGTCACAGGGCAGCTCAGAGGAGTAGGCTCTGAATGGAGGCTGCTTCCCAGAGACCTAGTGCCCTGGTGGCAGCGGTGGAGACTGGAGATCAGGATGCGGTTGGGGATGCTGGTGAGGTCAGCAGCCTTCCTGCCCCACCCTCTCCCAGGGCCCTCCTGGCGTTTTCTGCCATTGAGTGGCAGAGACGTGCTTTCTGCCTGCTCGCTCTGTTTGCCCACATTTTGTGAGCTTCAGACGTCAGTGGTGTATGCTCACAGCAGCAGGGTCCCTGGCCAAGGCCCCATGAGTCCCCACCTTGTCCAGCAGGGGCTGACAGAGGGTGTGACGTTCCTGGCAGAGCAGCTTCTGGGGCAGAAGGTGGTAGTGGCTGACGCCTGGGCCCGGGCCTGGGCCCTAAGGGAGGATATGGCAGGGCAGCCAGGCCTGGGGTCTAGGCAGGGCCTGGGGAGATCCGGGGATTCTCAGGGCAAGGGGGATGGAAAGTGAGCCTAGCGAGAGCACAGAAGGAAAGAGAAGGTGACCCAGAGTCCCTGGGGCAGGTCAGAGCATCCTGCAGGGGCAGGGGCCCCAGATTCTGAAGTGGGAAGGGAGCATCAGGAGGCTAGAGGGTCTTGCCCAGAGGGACGGGGCAGTGGGTGTGAGCTGTGGGGGAAGGAGGACCCCTCCCCAGCTAGAGGAGGCTGCAGCCACCGCCAGCTGCAGACCACAGACCTTCCAGGCCTCACAGACCCCACCCCACGGCCCCTCCCTCCAGGTCTGCAGCTCTGCCCCCCGCCCCCCCCCCCCCCCCCCGCCTACCCTGCTGCCCCAGCTCGGGGCAGGGCTGCATGCTGTCCTGCCTGTTGCAGAACCCAGCGGAGGGGACGGAGCCATCCAGGATGGCTGATGCCCTCGGTGGTAGCTTCAGGTTGTCAGAAAAAAGGTGTTTGGGAAGGGGAGTCAGAGGACTGGGAGCAGGAGAACCAGGCACTGGGGTCAGACGTGCTTTGGACTGCAAGTGACAGGGTGCCCCAACACCACAAGGACTCGATATCACAGCACGTCATAGAGTCAGGCCAGATGGCCAAGGTGGCCAGGCCAGTGAGGGCTGTCCCACCTCAGCTCTGCTTGCTCCCGCAGTGAGTGGCAGCTCCCGACGCTAGCCCCTCTCCCGACTTGTGGATTTGCTCATGTGGTCGGCCACACCTGCTGGCCATTTCCCCCATGGGATCAGGACCCTCCCATGTGGCTTCTGTCTTTAGGTCATTGAGCATCTATCAGGCGGCTGTGGTCCCAGAGCTTGCCCTCGGACCCCTGAGCAGCTGAGGGCGGCTCTGGGACCTTGAACCCCAAGGGGGGTCACGGCCTCCTGTCTCTCAGCATGGAGTTGGTGTGGCCTGGGAGGCCGTCTGAGCTGTCTTCAGTCGACTGCTTACTCTGCTGTCGGTGGACTTTGGGGCTTGTTTCTGGGGGGTAAAAGCCCAGGAGCAGAACAGCCAGGTCTCAGGAGAGAGTTTGGTCCAAGCAGAAACCTCTAGATTGACAAAGTGGCTGCCCCATTGGGTGCCCCTGCAGGGACATGGGGACTGTGGCCAGCTACCACCAGGGACTCCCCAGGCAATGTGCTCCCACCAGGGACTCCCATGGCCACTGCCCACCAGGTATCGGGTGGGGCTTAGAGGCTGGAGAACAACTACAACCCCAGGTTTTCCCCAGAGCCGTAGAAGCTGAAAGGGGGCTGGGGCTGGCAGGGCCCCTGTGTTGACCAGGGCACTAGGGTCCTTCTCTCTGACAGGGTTTCCCCCAGTCAGCCTACGGTGTGGGTCCCTCGGAACAGAGGCCTCTGTGCAAGCTCCCAGGCTCCACTCTGCCATCTCCAGTCCCTCCCCAAGACCCCAGGACTCCACTAGGACACTTTCAGTCGCCTCCCACTTCCCACCCTCAAACTGGAGCATGCCACGCCCACTCAGATGAGCCTCTGAGCGGACCCCCACCCCGAGCTTGGCGGAGATCCCTCCCCAGCTAGAGGGGGGTGCAGCCACAGTAGCTGGTGTGTTTATTGGGGTGCCGTTGGGCAGGTAGTATGCACAACATACGTAGGAGAGCCCAGAGCCGGCCCAGCACCTAGAACGGTGTGGAGGGCACAGGTGGGTGGCCTGTGCCTGGGGCGCTGCCCCACAAAGCCCACCCCCAGGATGCTCTCAGATCTTGGCCAGGGTGGAGTGTGCGTCGGGCTGTTCCTCTTGAATGGGGGTCCGGAAGCTGCTTCCCCCTAGGGAGAAGAGGGAGGTGGCTGGAGGTGGGGTGTCTCTCTCCTCCAGGAGGGGCCTGGGCTGGTCACAGTGGACACTCACCGGATGACCTCCAGGCCCTTCCGTGCAGGCGCAGGGCCAGCAGGACAGCCAGGGGAGCCAGGAGGCTCAAGCCCAGGCCCAGGACGGCAGCCAGCGGGAGGCCTGCAAGGAATGTCAGTGAGGGGGGACCCCCACCCCACCCTCCATCCCTGCTCCCCTTCTGGGCAAGGCCCCTTACCCCTGCGGGCCTCTGATGGGGGCGTGGAGGGCCCTAGAGAAGTTCCAGGCAGGGCTGCAGTGGACAGGGCAGTGGTGGGCCTGGCTGTGGGGCCCTGGGTCTCCCAGGGTAGTGCGCCTGGGGAAGTCCTGTCCTCGCAGAGGGTGTCTGAGCTCATGCTGCCTGGTTTTAGGGTGCGCTTCCCGGTCAAGGTGCAGCTGGGGGAGGGGGAGTCGGTCAGTCAGGCCAGAGGGTGATGGGCTCCACACCGGATGACCTCAAAAGCCTCTGACTCTCGGCCAAAGGTATTGGAGGTAGCGCCCTACCCTTCAGGCCACACGCCTTGCTGCACCTACCCTCCATCCCCATGACCCCCAACCCCTTGTCCCCATTTTCCCCAGCTCCCTGCCGCCTCTGCACCCCAAACCCACACAGCACGCCTCTTCCAGCTCCTGGAGTAGAACCCGGGAGGACGGGGGCCTCACACCCCTGGGGCCCCGAGTTATGATCCCACATGCCTCCACTCTACCCGCAGGGACCCTGCTGTGGGGGACAGGCCCCAGGAGCTCCCCAGCCAGGGCTTCCTGCTCCCTGACCTGGCCCAGCCCTCAGTGGGAGGCCAGCGCTCCCCCACCCCGAGCCCCAGCCCCTGCCCCCAGCCCCACTCACTTGGTCCAGGGCTTGCAGGCCTTGTTGTCGCCTGGTGAGAAGTGGCCAGCAGGGCAGGGGGCACAGTCTGCAGCAAGGACCCCCGAGGTCTTTGAGCTCTGACCCCGGAGGTTCCTGGAGTTGGGGCCTGTGGGGCTGGTGCTCACCCCCATGGCAAGCGGGTGGGTGGAAGGCCTCTGGAAGACCCCTGTGCGTTCTGCCCACTGACCCTTACCAGGGAGCTGATGGGGAACCCCATTCTTGATGTGACCCTTCTGGCCCAGCCCGGAGGGGGAGACACTGGGGACCGACTGTGTGATGTGAAACATGGCTCATTCACACCCTTACCAAGGCCTGTGGCTTGAGGGTACCACCTCACACGCACTGGACATGCAGACACTCTCCCACCCCGGGCCAGGGCCACCACAAGGCTCACCGACTCCAGGCTTAAAGCCATCCAGGGGCTGAGTGCCTGGCCTACAGCGGCAGACAGTGTCCTGCGTGGGTGTGCATTTCTTCTTGAGCTCACTCCCACTTCCTGGGGGTGCAGGTGGAGGCTGTGGAGGAGGCTGCAGACAGTGCCCCAGGAAGGGGGAGCTGGCCTCCTCTCAGTGCAGCAGAGGCCAGGACTGAGGGGCTGCTCCAGCCTCATCCCAGGCCCCCCTCTGCAAGCCCTGAAGCCCCAGGGTCTCAAGCCTTCCCTCCGGTGACCTCTCCCTGGCCCCTCTGTTCCTCTGTCACCAGACCCTGGTGAGGGCCCTGTGGCCGCTCTGGCTTTCTTCCCCACCCTCCTTGCACCTGTGAGCCCGCAGCACCTGAGCTGGACACTGGTGGCTCCTGGGCTTAGGTAAGGCCACACGGTGGGAACTCCACGTGGCCCCAGGCAAGCCACAGCCGGAGCAGGGCGAGCCTCAGCCCCAGGAGGGGGTCTGGGCTGCAGGGCTGCTTTCTGCAGCTCATGGGAATGTGGTGCTCGTTGTGGCTGCCCCCCTGCTGGCTGGGGCCCTGATGGGTGGGGCTTACTCTGGTTGCACTGGGTACAGGGCTTGCAGGCCTCGTAGTTGACTGCCTCATTGTAGGAGTCCGGGTCGCAGGGGAGGCACACGGTATCCCTGGGTCCCTCACAGCGGCTCACCATCCCACTACCTGCAGCAGAGCTCAGCACATTGGCGGCTGACCCAGGCTGGCCTGTGGGCACTCACAGGCCACTTCCTGGGCTGCACAGACCCGTGCCTTCCTTCTCAGGACAGGCCCCACTCAGGCCAGGTCCTCCAGAGCAGCACCCAGTGTGCTCCTCCCAGGACACCATGCCTGTGTCCATGTCACCTCTCCTCTGGGTGTTCCCCACCTGGAGGCTACTCACCTGGCTGGCACTCTTGACAGCACCTTTGGCCATTGGGATAGGTGTCTCCGACACAGTTCAGTGCAGCCCTGACTTCAAGCAGGAGCCCAAGGAGCAGAAGGGCAGCAGGCCCCCAAGCCCCCGCGCACGTCCTCATCTCTGCCTTCACAGGAGTCTGGGGGTTTTCCTGGCAGGATGTGGCTATAAGGGCTGCGGGGGAGGGTGGGGAGGGGCGGGAAGAAAGTGTGTAAGCAGGTGCGTGCCTGTTGGCGTGCACATGCGTGTGTCCCTGCATCCCTGTCGGGACGAGCGTTCGTCCTTGCTGATGGCCTGGACAACCCTGTCTTCCAGAGAACTGATCACAGGCTGTGGGAGCCCAACCTTACATGTGACTGGGTCACACTCCCCGGCTGGGTGCTGAGGCGCTCAGTCGCAGAAATGAGGCAGAGCTTTCCCCACCCTTCTTGGGTGCAAGGGTCGCTGTCTCGTGCACGGGTGTGTCTTGCTACAGCCCCATGGATGGAGCTACGCTCACCTGTTCCTTTGTAATCTAACCCCTTGCCCTGTTTAGGACAGAATCTTCCATGGAAGGGCCTTGTGTGTGTCCCCTTCTCCTACTGTGCCCTTGAGTGTGGCCTACCCAGGTGTCGGTCAACCTGCTGACAGTGGACATCATGAAGATACTCAGCCCCCTGAAACCTGACCCCTGGCCTCATTTGAATAGCTTCCCTCAATACAAGGGGTCAGCGCGTCTCTCGCTCTCTCTCTTCCTGCGGACCCTTAAGGTCAGAGGAGCCGTCACAGCGACCCCAAAGAAAAAGGTCTTTGTGTCTCTTGTGGGGTTATTTTGTGCAGCCCAGTGTAACTGGAGTGACCCCTGAGCCTTTTCGTCGCGAGATCCGAAACCCGCAACAGGCCACTCACAGGACAGGGCCACACGGAGAGACAGGAACTCCTGGGGCATTCATTCCTGAGAGCAGCCTCGTGTCCACGACCCAGGGCAGAGTGTGCATGCAGCCACCTGGGCATGGGAAGGGAAGAGCACACACAGGTGCACACCCATGTACACATGTGTACAACAGGGACACATACATGTGCATATGTTATTTGTGATAAAGAGGAATCAAACCCAGAGGCACTTTACCACTGACTACATCCCCGGTCCTTTTAGTTTCAAGACAGTCTCACTAAATTGCGAGGTTGGCCTTGAACTTGCAATCTTTCTGCCCCAGTCTCCCAAGTAGCTGGGATTATAACTGTTTTAATGTTTTTGCAGTACCAGGGATTGAACCAAGAACCTCATGCATGCTAAGTGCTCTACCACTGAGCTACATCCCCAATCCTTTATTTATTTATTTACTTATTTTGGAGACAGGGTCTTCCTAAGTTGCCCAGACTAGCCTTGAATGTAGGAACTTGAACCCCACTGCCTCAGCCTCCAGAGTCACTGGGATCACAGGCATGGCCACCACACCCAGCACAGACTTTCTTTTCTTACATGTGGACACCCTCTGATACCACTCTGGCTTGAAGAAAATGGGTCGGGTAAGGACAGGGAGGGCTCTCTCTGTCCCTTCTGTACCTATTAAATTGTGCCATGACAGGATCATCTATTCCCGAGTTAATTTTAAAAGCTGCAAATGGAGTTCCCCACCCCTGCAGGATGAGCAGAGGGAAGGGGCTGGAAATCCCCCACCCACGAGCCACACAGGTGAGAGTGGCCGGGCCCACCTGCAGGAAATTCCCAGCCTGGAGGCGGGGCCAAGTGGGGACCAGACAGCAGTTGGAAGGAAGTGGAAGGAGAGACCACCCCCCTCCCAAGCCTCTAAGTGCAGTGGGGTCTTGGAGGAAGGAAGGTCCTCGTCTTTAAACCCGTGGCCCATGAGCAGCCAGAAGCCTGCATTTGCCAAATGGTTTCTTTTGAGGGTGAGCTGGGGGTCTTGATGTGCACCTCTTCCACTTTGAAGCAGCCTTCCTCCTCTGCCTGCCCCTCTGGCAAGGCTGGTCTCTTCTGCCCATAGCTGTGCATGACTGGCCAAGGGGCTGGCACCTGCCCACAGGTGACCTGAGGTGCACTGAAACCTGGATGCTGGCTGCCCACCCTCCAGCAGGTTCATTTGGGAAGCAGCATCCCCTGCTTGAAGCTGCCCTGCCGGCAGTGACAGTGGCACTGCCTGTGCAGTTCCCATGGCCTTGGGTGGGAAGTCCCAGGTCTGCAGAGGCACTGTCAGGAACTGCCTCCACTCTGTCCACTGAACTCAGATCCCTGAGGTCTGCAGGGGAGACCACAGGTGTAAGCAAAAGGACCCGAGCACAGCCTCACGTCCATGACCCAGGGCAGTGTGTGCATGCGTCCCCCCCTCCCTTGAGTATGGCAGTCACAGGGGTACCCAGAGCAGCTGGGTCACAAATGGCTGACCTGGGGGCCTCAGAAAGAACAGGTGCACACCACAGCGTCCAGCCTGCCCTCAGCTCACACCTCGGCTGCTGCACTGCCCACGGGCCAGTTCTCAGATGCCGCCCCAGCCCAGGGCCATGAGCTGAGGGGGACCAGGAGCACTGACTGGCAAGGACAGGCTACAGGCCAGCCCAACGTGGTCACACCCCAGAAGGGTGGGCATTGCCATTTGGGAGACGTTACAGAAGGCAGAGCCTGTGGGGACTTTCCTGCTGACACCACGGTCTGGGATCTGAAGTCTTTCTTCTGGTCTACAAACCAATCCAGATGCTAACACACCCTCAGAGCTGTCAGGGTCCACCCATACTGCACAGAAGCAGGTCCTGGTGGAAGATGGCCAGTCACACAGGAACGCAGGGTGGGCCCAGGATGGCAAGAGGCAGGTGGCACACCAGTCGTCCTAAGGCACCCGTCCGGCTCTCCACCCCCCCCCATGCTCTGCTGCTGACCCCCACACAAGACTGACTCATCGAAGCCACCCACCAGCTCCATGGGCACAGTCCCCGCTGGTCACAGCTGTCTCATTTTCTGTGGCTGCCCTCTTCCATCTTTAGTACAATCAACTGTTTAACAAAAGCTGGGAACCCCTCACGTGAACCAAATGCCCACCTCAAAAACTTCTAGCGAGGGCTGGGGCTGGGGCTGGGGCTGGGGCTGGGGCTGAGTGGTCGAACACTTGCCTAGCACTGGGTTCCAGTCTCAGCACCACATATAAATAAATGAATAAAGTAAAGGTCGATCACCGTCTTCAAAACAAAGAAACAGAGAAACAAAGACAGACTCTGGTGGAACTGCCTGGCCTAAGACACTCCCAGCTGGGAGGGAGCGTGAGAAAAACCGACTTATTTTAGATCAACGGTCCTTGCGACAGGAATGCTGGCGTTTTCTCAGGCTGCCTGCGGTCCCGTGTGGTCCGACAGGCCCCAGGCCCGCCCAGTGACCCACCCGGGCCTTGTCCAGGAAGCAGGGCCTTCCTGACGGCCCGACCACTGCCAGCAGAGCTGATTCTGTCCTTTTAGTTTTCCAGGAAACGGCAGGAGGTACGCTATTTCCCACGGTGTGGGCAGCCCGCGAGGGGCCCAGCGCTGACGCGGTCAGCACCTTCAGCAGAACTCAGCAGTTCTCAGAAGAGATGGAGCCAGGGAGGCCCAGAGGCCAGAGCCAGGCTGGGCACGCTCAGCTCACTCTGGCCTGGGGACTGGCCACCCGCCGGACCCGCACTGCACAGGGACACACAGGACAGTGAGCAGATCTTTAATGAACCTGGGCCACGCTGCGGCTGGGAACTGAGCCAGAGCTGTGCATGGCCCGCAGGAAGGAAGGTTCTGGGCAGCACACTGTGGCTGGTGGTGACCCCTGCAGGTGGGACGAGCCCCCCCACCCAGGGCCGCTCAGAACTCCTCGTGCACGTTGCGGGCGTAGTCCATGAGCTTGCTGCCCGTGAAGAACTCGCTGTACTTGAGCACCTCCTCGGGCTCCAGGTGCTGGTTCTGGTTCTCGTCCGCAATGGCGATCATCTGCTTGGCCTCGTTGAGGGCGTTGTACTCGTTCATGGGGTCCATATAGTTCTGTGGCAAGTGCCGGCATGGTCAGCAGTCCACTCCCCACACCCTGAGTGGCCCAGCCCAGCTTGTCCTCCCCCACACACCTGGACATGGACACCGGGACAAGCTAAAGAGTGGCACATTCCGTCTCAGGGGAGAGGCACAAGGCTTTATTGCTGTAACCACTCAAAGTGTGGCTCCTCGATTAAAATGCCCACTGGTTGCAGGACAGGGATGTGGGCATGTTCTGGAATGTTCCAGAAGGGAGATGATGATGGATGGGAAGCACACAAGAAGCTGGGGGCCTGAAACACCTGTCTGGGGCTGCAATGGGTCATACCAAACACACTGGCGTGGCCACAAGGCAGGGAGGGCCCGGCCGGCCGTAGAACCCAGGGCTGATGAAGGGCTGAACCGCAGCCAGCCCTGCTCACCATCAGAGACACTGAGGGCTCTGGAATAGAGCCCCGAGACCCCCCACACCCGCCTGCCAGCCCACAGGCCCCTCCAGAACTGGGTGCAATGTGTGCTTCCTTCTGGGCCCTGAGAAAGGGTCCAGGAGCCCCCGACACAGGGCAGGGTGTGCAAAGCGACAGAGCCCTCGTCCATGAGGCCAGGGCCTATCCCAGCACCACCAATAAACAGAAAGCGACTGTGGCAACAGACTGCAGTGACAGCTATTTAACACTAAAAAACAAAAAAACAAAACAGGAAAAGACAGAATCCCAACACCTCCCAAGGACCGAGCCGCCAAGTCAGGAGCAGGCCCCATGGTCTTCCGGGAGTTTCTGTCTCTCTGATGTGTCTGGGCAGAAAGGCCAACGCCCACCCTGGGTGGGCCCTCCTGGGAAGTGCTAGGTACAACCAAGGACCCGCCACAGCCAGCCTTACCCAGGTCCACGGCCACCGCAGTGGCCGTCCTCTCTCCAGTCACTGCTGTGGGCTTGCAGGATGCAGCCCTGTCCCCAGGGCTGTCCTCACTCACCTCCAGCTCCTCCATGGTCACGGTCCCATCGTGATTGGAGTCAATCAGCTCCTCAAACTCTCTCCTCCTGTCTTTCACCCAGCTGTCGTCGATGTCCTGGCCCTGCTGGTTTTCAACGGTGCCCACAGGCAGCGAGATGAACTCAGGCAGAGAGAGCTGCTTGTCGCCGTCCTGGTCTACAGACACGGGGCAGGGAGGGGGGGGACACTTGAAAGACACCTTGTGTGGCGATGCAGCAGACTATGAACCCAACAGGTGCCTCTTATGGACCTGCTCCAAAACCTGGCCAGGCCTGGCCTACCCTCCTTCCCGGCCTCTGGGCAGCAGAGTGGTGAAACCTGGCCACTCAGGAAGCACAGGCACTCCAAGTCACGGGTCACCCCCAGGCCTGAGGCCTGCTGGGCCGGATGCAGCCCAGCCATAGGATGGGCCTTACCCAAGTCCCGGATGATCTCCTTGACCATGAACTTGAGCATGCCCCGGCTGTGCTCAGGGTGAAGGAATGACAGGAACTCATCCTCCGTCAGCAGCAGGTCTGCAGGGGGATTGTCTGCCTGATACCAGCGGTCCCTGAGGTTCTCCAGGACTTCCTGTGCTGAGAGAGGCAGGCCTGTGAGCATCCTGGCACCAAGGCCAGAAGGCTCCGAGAGAGCAGCCTGCAGGACGCACTGAGCTGAGGCCCAGGGCCTGGCCCACCCGGGAGGGCAGGGCCTACGAGGCGAAGCACAGGACCCTCTGACACAGCCCAGACCCCCGTGGCCCTGACCCACGGTCCTGACCCCTGGCCCCACACACTCCGGCTGTTTATTCCTAGGCACAAGTGGAAATCACGCAGCGGGCTGACTCACCCCCGCAGTCTGCAGGAAAGACAGCATGACCCTGCTCCCTACTCACTGCACGTGCAGCCTCACCCAGCAAACACGGCGCTGCAGAAAACCCAGTTTCTAGAAATGACTGAGGTGGTGAGCAGAGCTTCCCAGGGGCCCTCCCGGCTGGGCCCACGAAGAACTTGTGTACACGGTCCTCGCTCTCTGAAGCAGCAGCTACCTAGGTCTGGGACATCCCCACACGTCCCCAGGCAAAACAGGATACCCTCATCCTCCTGGGACCCACTGTGGTCAGTGACCACGTCCTGGTGCCTGCAGCGAGGCTTCACCTGGGTCCTGACTCAGCCCCAGGCCCTATCCTGGCTACAGAATCCCCTCCAGAACCCGGAGCCCTCCTAGCTGTGGCAGCTGGGGGTGACCTTTGCATCTCAGCGCTTTCTGCTCAACAGGCCACCCGGTGGTGGCCTAATTCACAGGACAGACTCTGAACAAAGATGGGAGCCAGGGGTGGTGGCACATACCAAGAGTTCCAGCTATGGCAGACACTTGAGTCAAGAAGATTGCCTGAGCCCAGGAGTCAAGGCAGCCTGGGCGACCAAGACCCCATCTCAACAAACCAAAAATTAAAACAAAAAAAATTTAGGAAGGTGGGAGACACGGGGCTTGGTCAACACAGGCTGCCCCCTTCCCTGGCTGCTCCATGGATGGCAGGACGGGGTCAACCCTGAGACCCAAATGGGACAGGCAGACCTGCTTAACAGCCCATCCCAAGACCCTTTCTCTGGGCAGGATCACTCCACAAGACAGCACAGGAGTCTTGTAGCACTGTCCCACTGAACTACCCTAAGACCTGCTGGCCAACCCCCAAGACACACTCCCTGGCACCTGTGGATGGGACCTCTGTGGGAAGAGGGTCTGGATGTGAACCTCCGGATCTGGGGGTTCCCTTGAGAGGAAGCCATGACAAGACATGGAGGGACGTGAAGTGTCCGTCAGAAACACAGCCCAGGACTCAGCAGTGCACCGAGGTGCCCGGGGAGCCACACGAGGGAGAAGACAAAGACCCCAGGCCTCCCCATCCCTCGGATCCCCCAGAGGGGAGCGCCAAGCAAGGAACCTGGAGCAGACTGAGGTGGAGAAGATCGACGTACAGGCTGGAGCATGGACTGGGACCTCAGGGGCACACAGGCACCCAAGATGCCATGAATCCTGACACACCGCTACTGACTCCAAGGACAGACAGGGACTTCGCATGTGCAGGAAGGACATGTCCTACCCAGGACAGACACACCAAGTGAAGGGGCCCAGAGACGACCGGCCCCCAAAGGAAGATGAGGTGGAAGACAGGGCCAGCCAAAGCAGCTCCCAACTGCTACGCAGGAGGACAGACCCACCCCAGGGCCCCCCGAAGGGGAACTCCAGGGGCAGCAGAGACAGGTGAGCAGGGAGGAGGGAAACCCAAACATCCAAATCCCTCCTTCGGGACAGAGCTGGGCTGGGCAATGGGGCCTGTCAGCCCAGCATGGGGGCTGAGGCAAGAGGACTGCTGGGACCCAGGAGTGTGAACCCATCTAAAAGAAGAAGAGACCGGAGAGGAAAGAGAGAGACAGGAGCAAAGTACTACCATGGTAGGGCCTGCGCACGGGCAGCAGGAGGGCTCACGGCTCACAGGCTTCCCTGCTGCCCACTGGGCCCCGCCCCGCCAGGGAGCCACACACCCCAGCTGGGGGTGGCATGCAGGGCCCACAGGCACCAGCCCCCACGGGGACAAGGTGGACCGATAGGACACCATGGGCCTACCCTATGTGGAGCCAGACGTGGGCCGAGGGAGTCCATCCAGCATGACAGGGGCGAGGGCACAGGGAGGGCACAGAGCCAGATGGGTCTAGTCCCCTCATCCTGCTTCACAGGGCATGTCCATGAGACAGTCCTCCCCACAGTCCCCTGGAGCCGGGCCCTGCCCCTGCCCCTGCCCCTGCCCCGGCATGGCTGACACCAGGCTGAGGATTCCCCGTCGGCCTGCTCCCCACACCCCACACCTGACTGAGGCGGGGTCCCCTGAAGGCACAGAACGCTGCCCACTCCTGCCTGACTGCTGCTCTGTGAAGGTCTCTGCCAGGCCCTGCCCACGTGCCTACCACTGGGCCTGGGATCGGGGCCCAGGCTGCTCTCTCCATGGAGCCTCCCCTCACGGGGCCAGCTCTCCCTGCCTCCCGAGTCCAGAGATCGGCCTCGATCGTAACTGAGCCATGGCACTGAGGTGTACAGTGTGCCTGCCAGTTATGCACCCCAGAGCACCTACCCACCACTCTCCGCCCTCCCTGCGGGTGCCTCAGGGTGTGTGGATCTCCACACAGCCCCCCGTCTCCCTCTTACCCACCCACCCACACCGTCCAGAGGACACCACACGCACGTGCCCAGGGGTGCTTCACCCTCCCCTATACAACTGGAGCAGATCCCCAGGCCCAGGCCTTGCAAGGTCTGCCAGGCATCCTGTACAGACCTGTGAGGCTCAGGTGCCCTCTGACCACAGCTGGCCACACACACCCAGCAAGGCGACCCACTGCCCCACTGCCCAGGACCCAGCACTCACTCTCCTCGTCCACCTTGAGCTCCTCGTGGTTCCTGATGGCATCCGCAACCTCCTTCTCACTGTGGCCTTTGCTCACCAGGAACTTCACTTTGTACTCATCCCAGGAGACGCGGCCTAGAAGAACAGGTCTGTGAGGACACTTGGCAGGAAGCACTGCGAAAGAGACTCTTAGTTATTGTAGGACATCTGTGAGAGACCCTTTGGTCACAGTGAGCTGCAGGGCAGAAGACCGGGACCACCTGCTCTCAGCATCCCCCCAAGGCAGTGGTCAAGGGGTGGAGCACCCAGTGCCTAGCCCACAATCCGGGCCAGCACCTGGACCTGCCTTTTCACCAGCAGGGCCAGCGGGGGTCTCCATCACACAGGGCCAACTGAGGCACAGCCTGGCTGTACACAGGGCAGGAGCCCCAAACTCCTAACAAGCTGAGTTTCTTTCAAGGAAACATGAGGACCACACTTGCTACTCTGTGCATCCCACATCTTCCGTGAATGCCAGCCACTGTGAAAACAAACCAGCTGGCAGCAGCTCTGTGTCCCTATGCTGCCCCCTGCCATGCTCAGGGGCCCCTGCCTCTGGCTTCCTTGATCTTCTGGTCCCTTGCCTGGAGCCCTATCCACCAGGCCCCAAGGTACCATCGCCATCAGGGTCCACAGCCCGGAAGTGCATCTTGTTCTCCTTAACAGCCTCCTGGAAGTGCTCGGCCGTCTTCTCCATGATCCAGCGCTGCATCTCCTTGGCACTGATCCTCCGGTCAGTGTTCACATCCACCCTGTGGAAGAGCAGACGGAGGGTGAGATCAGACACGGCCCCCAGAACCCCTGACAGACACCATCACTGGCCTTCAAGACTCCAAAGGCCGCTGCCAACCTGCCAGGAAGAGTGACACCACCCTCCCCATGGTGATGCAGAAAACCAGGGCTTAGGGTTTTCTGGGGGGCTGCTGGAACCCTGGAGAGGTGGGTGGTGTGGTCGGCAGCTGCCACTGGGGGCAAAGTCCATCCGAGGAACAGACCCTCCCTCAGGCACAGCAGCAGAACCATCCAGACCCTGTGGCCTCCACTCATGATGTTCACCGAGCACACTGTGCAGCAGGTGGCCACACAAATGCCTGCCCATCTGCAGGACTCAGAGCAAAGACCCTGTCAAGGGAGGAAGAGACCCAGGGCTTGGGGGCAGGCGACAGGAACAGAGGAAGCAATAGGAGCCATGTGCATGTTCTGTGACTGTGGCCACTGCGTTGCTCCCCATCTAGCTAGAAGTGCAACCTTCTGTGACCCCACCCCACCATGCCCTTGACCACAGTAGTGGCCAGCAGAAAAGGTAGGTGTGAGAGTGTGAGAGGGAGAGTAAGTGTGCGTGTGCGCGTGGGCTGACACATAGCCCCAGGGAGACTCCTGGTTCAGAGTCCACAGACAGCTCACCTCTGGCCCTGAACCTCCGCTGACCCAGGCTTGGAAACAGCTCAGGGCCAGCAGCTCCACCCTCAGCCCAGCACCACAGACCTTATGAGCCCAAGCTTCTAGTGCTGTCCCGTACAGGATGTCCTCGGGGCCCCCATCGTCTCCCACCATGAGCAGCCAGACTGGACCTTGTGGGTGAACATGGCATGCATGGGCACCTACTTGGAGAAGATGACCATCAGCTTTCTCCGGCTCCTCCGTGGCTCTGCATCCTCGTCAAACCCGTCCATGTCTTTCCCCAGGAAGACCTCCTGATGGAAGTCCTTGTTAAGGTGCCCGTCCATCTCCAGCTTCACCCCATTCAGGTGGTCTGGGGGCAGGATCTCGTTCTCCTCCCTGTTGACTGCCCTCTCCCGAGTGGAAGAGTGGTTGGCGGGTCGAGCAGATGCGTCCATCAGAAGGATAACGCCCAGGAAGCAGAGGCAGTGTGCAGCCAGGCCACAGAGGGGAGCCTGCCTGGACACCATCGCTGTGAGCCAGAAAGCGCGGACAGCTGGTAATGTGCAGGCCAGGAGCTGGACACAGGGGAGCTGCAGAAGGCCGTGGCTCCAAGCAAAGCCCCAGGCACCACCAAGGGCTGAGGCACGGGTTGAGGCCCAGGGCCCAGAGCTTCCAGACCTTGAAAAGCAGTTAATGGTCTAGAAAAAAACACAGATCCACCATTTAGTGCAACTCAGCAAACACTGCAGCAAACATGCTCATCTTACAGCCAGAGGCAGAGGTCCTCATTCACAGGATCAAGACCACGAGTGGCAGTTCTTTTTATTTTGCAGTGCTAATGGAACCCAGGGTAGGCAAACACTGTCATTGAGCTACAGCCCTAACCTCATCCCTACTTTTTTAAGGACCCTGGGTCTCAGCCAGGCATGTGGCTCACGCCTATAATCCCAATGGCTTGGGAGGCTGTGGCAGGAGGATCACAAGTTCAAAGCCAGCCTCAGCAACTTAGCAAGGCCCTAAGCAACTAAGCAAGACCCTGTCTCAAAATAAAAAATAAAAAGGGCTGGGGATGTGGCTCAGTGGTTAAGCACACCTGGGTTCATTCCCCGGGTTTCTAGCTGTCTCTTGCTGAAAGCGGTCAACTACCCCATGACAATAGTATAACCTGCCGACACAGCGTGACTCTACCCCTCCTCTTCCAACATGTACCTGGGGCTAATCACTCACTGTCCAGGTTCTCACTTGAACACTCTAGAGCTCCATTACCTTGGCTAAGTCACCCGACCTTTCCGACCTCAAGTGTTTCACTGAACATCATGAAGCTCACCACCCCACACATGGGGTTTTGTGAGGACTGGGGACCCTAATGCAGAGTGCTGGCAAACTCTCCCACTCACCCAGGAGGGATCCAACCCCTATTCCCTTCACACTGTAATGACCGACCCCTGTACACATGTGCATATACACATCCCTCTATGCACGTGTGACCCAATACACACATCCTCATTCACATCTATTGGGGAACACCAGGAAGGTGTTTCATGTGCCCCTGAAATCTGTCCACCTGGCAAACCCCTGCTAGCCCTTCCAGGTACCTCTGTGCCTTGTGGCTGCTCTACAGTCCTGTGGATCCTAGTGGGGTATCTTATGCAGCCTCTGTCTCCTAGAACTACCACGCTATCAGCACACACCAGACACTCAGGAAGTGCTGCCTCTGGAGACATAAACAGCAGAGATGCTGCTCTCAAGGTGGTGGGTGGTGGTGGCATACAGCCTGCCAAGAGCCACAAGCTGAAGGGACCTGGGGTCTCCAAGGAAAGAACTCAAGCCTGCCCTGCTGCTTCCTGGGGCAAGGACCAGGACAGCTGTCTTCTGGTGTTGACTTCATTAACCACTGATATAGACACACACAGGTGCAAAGAGCTGAGCTCTGCTCCTTGACACAATCTAGGCAGTTCTCAAGCCTACCTTTTTTTCGGAACTGAGGGTTGAATCCAGGGTGTTCTACCACTGAGCTACATCCCCAGCCCTTTTCATTTTATTTTGAGACAAGGTAAGTTGCCCAGGCTGTTCTCCAACTACCTCAGCCCCCTGGAATTACAGGCATGCACCACCACACCCAGCTTGATCCTATTTATTTTGATGAATCATAAGGAAACTAGTACTTACACAACATTTAGTGAAAAGTAACTCAAATAATCACAAATATCAGAAGTCCGTCCAGTGAAATTTCTCCTGGGTTCACAGCAGATACTTATCGTGAAAGCAACAACAGGACTGAACCAGTCGGAAGCTCACTTCCTAGCCTCTCCAGTCCGGAATGGGACTTCCTAAGGAGCCGGGCTCCATACGTCACTTCCCCACGAGGAGTCCTTCCCACCCACAGCAGCTGGACGCACCTAAGAGGGTCTGTCAACCGCGTCCCCAAACGTTAACATCTGCCTTGACTCTTCCAAGAAGAGATGGGGCCACACTCAGATAAACTTCCAAGACGGCATGTCCTACAACGTTTTATTTATCACTCTCTGAGCTCCTCCTGGCCCCGGTTCCTCGGTCCCGCGTGACTGTGCCACTGGTGTGGAAGGGACAGCAGTGCGGGGGCGCGGCGCGTCTCCCCGGACGGGGCTGCAGTTCTGGGACCGGCTGCGGCCGCACTCACGCGTAACAAGGATCCAGAGACCGAGCCACGGTCCGGGGCTCTGCGCTCGGCTCCAGGCTCCGAGCCCCGCCGCCGGGTGGACGTGCACGGAGGCAGCAGGAGTCGGGGCAGCCGAGCCCAGCCTCGGCTTCCCGCGGGCCCGAGGACGCCGGCTAAGCCACCTCAGCCCGCGAACGCAGACCCGGAGCGGACAAAGCGCCTCGACCTCGGGACGCGCACTCGCGAGCCGCTGAGCGCTTCCGGCACAGCCCTCACTCACCGCCTCCTGCACGCGCCGGTCCGGGAGCGCAGCGGAGCGCTCGCGCCGCTAGCCACCTCGGCTCAGGCCGCCGCCATCTTTCTTCCGGGAAGAGGCGGGCAAGCCATCGGGCCGTCGGGGACGTGGGCGCCGCCATCTTTCCCCCGGGCGGAAGCACCCGCGCGGACGTTCCGAGGCAGCCAAGGAGAGTAGCATGCGGGCACACGTGATGAGTGTCCTGGCTCCGCCCTCCCCACCCCGGTAAAAGGCCGGACCCCAGCACTACCGAACTCGCGGCCTCAGGGCGACTTCCGCCCACGGCCCGCCGCCCGGTGGAGCACCAAAGAGAGGCCCACACGCCCGGGAGTGTCGTATGCACGCGGCGCCCCCTCGGCGCCACGCCTGCGCATTCAGCGCGGCTGCTGCCGCGATGAGACTTCCGCGGCGCGCGTGGCGGCGCCGGGCGGCGCTGGGCCTGGGCGGCCTCGCGCTTTGCAGCGTCGCGCTGCTGTATCTGGCGCGCTGCGCGTCCCAGGCAACCGCTCCCGACGCCGCCTCGGCGCCCCGCGCCGCCGCCTTTTTGGCCGTACTGGTGGCCAGCGCGCCCCGCGCCGCCGAGCGCCGTACCGCTGTGCGCAGCACGTGGCTGTCGACCGTGCAGCGCGGCGGCACCAGCGACGTGTGGGCGCGCTTCGCCGTGGGCACGGGCGGTCTGGGCGCGGAGCAGCGGCGCGCCTTGGAGCGAGAGCAGGAGCGGCACGGAGACTTGCTGCTGCTGCCCGCACTCCGCGACGCCTACGAGAACCTCACCGCCAAGGTGCTGGCCATGCTGGCCTGGCTAGACGAACACGTGGCCTTCGAGTTCGTGCTCAAGGCGGACGACGACTCGTTTGCTCGGCTGGACGCGCTGCTGGCCGAGCTCCGCGCGCGCGAGCCCGCGCGCCGCCGCCGCCTCTACTGGGGTTTCTTCTCGGGTCGCGGGCGCGTCAAGCCCGGAGGTCGCTGGCGCGAGGCTGCGTGGCAACTCTGTGACTACTATCTCCCCTACGCGCTGGGCGGGGGCTACGTGCTCTCGGCGGACCTGGTCCATTACCTGCGCCTCAGCCGCGAGTATCTGCGCGCGTGGCATAGTGAGGACGTGTCTCTGGGCGCCTGGCTGGCACCGGTGGACGTGCAGCGGGAGCACGACCCGCGCTTCGACACCGAGTACAAGTCGCGCGGCTGCAGCAACCAATATCTGGTGACACACAAGCAGAGCCCGGAGGACATGCTAGAGAAGCAGCAGATGCTGCTACGTGAAGGCCGGCTGTGCAAGCGCGAGGTGCAGCTGCGCCTCTCCTATGTCTATGACTGGTCGGCGCCACCTTCGCAGTGCTGTCAGCGGAAGGAGGGCATCCCCTGAGTCCCAGGGACACAGACTCCTCTGCCAGGCCCTCTAGAAGTACCTGGCTTATGCGGTGACAGCGGATGCCAGGCGGCAGCAAACAACACCTAGCCCCCTTCACCCCAACCGCACGCCCAAGTTGTGCGCTTTTGTGGCCACGTTTGTGGTCCTAACCAAGAACATCTTGTGGGTTTGGAGACTCCTGGAGGTGCTGCATAATGCAGCTCCGCCTACCCCTGGTCTTGGCCTACATTTGCCCAGCCTAGCTGCTGCTTCCCATTGGGTGAGGGCAGGAGGAACCTCCCTGGCCCCTGGGGCCAGCAGCTCCCCTCACCTGCGGCCTAACTATGTCACCATCCAAAGTTGTCACTGCATTATTTGGATAGGTCACACTCTCTTGTGTCTTGTCAGTTGTGTCTGTCACATGTCAGATTTGAATTGGTTTAACATTAATTAGCTTTAATGGCATTTTGATCTGTTTCTTGAGTGAGTTCATGGTAAATATGATTCAGTGGTTGCCTGTGACCTGTATGTAAGTATTGTACATTTGTGTCAATGAGAGTTCCACACAGACAGTGTGCAGGTCTCTTTTTACTATTATTTAAGAAAAAGATTTTTATTTCAGAACTTGGAGTTTGTGGGTTAATCTTTCAATTAACTTGAGTGGATGACCAGGCCCCTGTATGTTAAACAGAAGAATTTTAAGCTGTCCATTTTTTTTTTTTTTTTTTTGTCACACAGGTCAGTTGTGTGTCTGTTTCTGAACAGACTTTCCTTTTAAGGTTTCCACACAGGCCTTTAGATTCCTGGTTGCTCAGACTTGGCACCACTCTGAGGAATCCAAGCCCTGGGAGTGTTGACCAGGACTTACACACTGGCATACTGACCACAGGAACCACCATATTTTTAACATCCCTCATCCGTCCCTGTTTTTGTGCCCATTGAGTATGAAAAGCTGGGGCTGGGATATGGCTCAGTGTTGAAGCACTTGACTAATGTGTGCAAGGCCCTGGGCTCCACACACAAGAAATGAAAACTGTGGTTGTTTCATGAGGTGACAGATGGTGGGAGCCACTGCAGCCTCCAACCTGTGCGGCTGGAGCCCCGGCTTCTTGTCAGGGTTGGGTTCTGTAACTGGGTGGCTGATGTCTTTCGGAGTTCTCGGGCTGTGAATTTCAGGCACAGGATTGGGTTATTTTGTTGGAAGGCGGTGAAGAGGGTCTGTGGCCAGCCATCTGAAGACTTATCTCCCACCCGAGAGCATGGGGCCAGACTGTCCCAGGCTGCAGGGTTGAGAGGAGGTGGAGCCAGCAGTGTCCAGCAGGCCCCTGAAGCCAGGATGAACACCCTGCCTGTACATCATGCCTAGAAGGGACTGGAAGAATCAGGGCAGCAGAAGGGCCCTGCCCACTGAGGGGGTGCAGGTTCCCCAAGGGTGCTGGTAACGTAGGACCCAGATAACTACTTGCCGTTTTCACCTGGGGTCTCTGGTCTGGACCCTAGAATCAGCTGAGCAGCTGGCCTGTCTCCACTGTTCAGGGGAAGAAAAGGAGCCTGGAGAGACTGCAGACTCCAAGGACCACATGGCCTGGGGCAGAGCAGGACTTGGGCCAGGGCTGCACTGTCCTCCACAGTACTCCAGAGAGCAGCACAGGCATCACATGCCCAAGACGTCCACGGTCAGGGTGAAAACATGCACACATACACTTGCCGATTGTTCAGGGAAGGTTCCTGAGGCCAGGCCCCGGGCCTGTGCGTTGCTGTGGGCAGGGCTGTGAGCTTTAGGATTCAGACGAACCACATGGAGGTGCCAGTGTGCAGCTGGCTTTGACCTGCAAGGGGGGACTCTTGAATCCAACTTGGAACACCAGGTTTGTCAAAGCAGAGCAAAGCCTACTTTGGTTGATGTCCCACATTCACATGGCATCAGTGCACTATCAGGACTTGGGACCTAAGACTGAAGCCTGGCACGGATGGAGTGGCCGTAGCCACGTGCTGTCCTGGTCCTGGAGATGGGGACATAGTGTCAGGGCCTTAGGAGGCATGGGGCTTGAGATACTTAGGCTTGCAAGGCAGGGTGTGCGGTTGAGCAGAGGGCACTGGGACACCTCAGGGTCTCCTTGTGGGGGCTCAGAGGACAGCACTCCTTTTCTGCCCCCCATGTTGGCATGGAGGCACCTGCCCGCAGAGTGGGTCCTCCCAAGGCACCCATCCACCCAGACCTTTTCAGAATAGCCCAAATGAGGCAAAACTGTGAGGGGGAAAAAAAAAAAATCTAGCATCCTCAAGCAAACAGTGCTTTTGAGGGACCAGAGCCCAACCTCCCAGGGATCTCTGTTCCTGGGACCCTGAAGCCCCAGCAGCCCTGCTCCCCTCCCCCCAACCATCAACTGGCCTCTGTGGGCAGCTGTTCCCTCTCCTTTGGAACTGCCAGCCCCCCTCAGCTCTGTTTCCACGAGTGTGTCCTCCTCTCTCGGCTCCCCACACCGATCACACCACCAACGCTGCAACAATCCTAGGATGTCCCACTGCTTCCTGGGGCCTGGCGTCACCCCACATGCCTGGAATTCCTTCAGCATGGCATGCCTCTCTGGATCCCCTCATCCCTTCCTCCCTGGGAATATCCACAGTGGGTGGGCTTACAAGGAGGGTGGCTGAGGCCCAGGACACTATGGGGAGAAGTCAGGGAAGGCCGGGGGTGCAGAAGAATCCAGAAGGCCGGGTTCCCTGAACTCCCTGCTTCCTGCCAGACTCAGGCCTCTACACTGGCCTGGCCAGCAGCATCTCCATGGGCTGAAGCTGGCACCTGGCTCCAGTGGGGCCACAAAGGAGGTCCATAGCCAGAGTTCGCCAGCAACACTGGGAGCCCTGTCCCATCTTAGCTGCCCCTGGAGCTGAATGCAGCATGAAGCCAGGGAACAGCCAAGAGCTGTGGAGTGTGCCTATAGGAGCCTGGACAGTGGTCATCTCCATTCTCCAGAGTGAACACTACAAGCAGAGCCCACCCTCTGAGTCAAGGTCTGGTGGGGCAGGAGCCCAAGCAGAGCCCATGTCCAGCTCCACCTCCCACTAATCTGGAGCCTGACCCAGCCTATGACCAGAGAGGGAGGTGACCCAAACCCTAGCCCTCCCTACAGTGGCGTCTGAAGGTCTCAGCTGGCCCAGCCTCCCCCGAGGGGCCCCACACTCCCAGCCACCCACCTCTGATCCCCAGGGGAAGTGACATGATGGATGGCCACGCCAGCTCAAGTCCCTGTGGGCGGTGACAGAGGGTCAAGGACTCACCCTCCAACCGTGTCCCAGTAAGGCTTCCCAGCCCCAGAGAAAGATCCACACACAGCTGTCTGGAAGTATTTCCAAGAGTCAGGCCTCAGTACATCCTGCCGCTGAGGGAGCCCTTGGGGTTGATGTGGGTCTGCAGGCCTGGAGGCCTTCAGGGAAGGGTTTGGGGCTAGAGGTGGACACAGGCTTAGGGGACTGAGTGGAGCTCATGGAGACACTTCACTGTGGAAAGGAGTTGCTGGGCCTCCAACCCCTGACTTCTCGTTTGCTCTGCCCTGGCTGCCACCTTGCACACCCGTGTCCCAGCAGGGCAGTCTCGGGGCTGCGGGTACAGGTGAAGGCAGGAGCCCCACCGGGCCAGGCGGCCCATGTGTATGACATGCCCGCTGTTGCAAAACTGATGTTATCACACCGGAAGAACCCGTGAGTCACTGCCCCACAGGAGGGGCAGTGCCCTAAATCCTCCCAAACAAAGACCCTTTGTCCCCAGACTCCACACCAGGCCCACCCAAACAACCACCAGGCGCACAGGCGGGCAGGAATGCCCATGGTGACACTGTGCTGGCAGGCCAGGGGCATGTTGCCCACACCAACAATGCTCTCCAGCCCAAGTGCCAGGCTGCAGAAGACCTCAGGCGGCTGAAGTCCCAGGCGATGGAATCCTGCCTGCAACAGCAGCCTAACCTGGAAGCCCAGTCAGTGAACAGGATGGAGTCCATGGATGACCCGAGGTTCCTGCTGCCACCCAAGGGGCTTCTCCCCAAGGCAGGGCACCAGGAGCCCCTTGTTGGGGGTAAGAAGCCCCTCGCCTGTGACCCTTTCACCAAATGCCCTGGGCAGCCGTGACGGTGAGCCAGATTGAGGCTCTAGATAGCAACCTCTCTACCTTGGGCCACCATCTCTGTCCGTAAGTCCGTAAGACTGGGGCTCCTTGGTGCCGAGGACCACTTCTGAGCTCAGTGACTCATCTGAAACCTGCCCCATGATTATAGCACAGGGGCCTGGTAATTCTGGCCCTGAAGCAAGCCCTAGCTTCAGAGCAGAGACCCCCCACACACTCCCTCCACAGAAACTCAAGACATTCAGGGGCACCTGTGTGGGGACACTGGGACACACCCTCAGGTTCCTGATGTCATCCGTGTGAACACTCAGCCATCAACACGAGCGCCCAGGACACTGACTGGAGAGGCACAGGCCATTCTTGGTCCAGGTCTGGGGTCCCTGGCTGACACACCGAGATGGCTGCAGGTGGAGCCGGGCACCAGGAGGGGCCCACCTCAGCCTGGCCACCTGCCCGAGTGTGGCTCTGCAGTGCTGGCCTCGCTCTTGGTGTCTCATCTCTCATTTCCTTGTCTCTCTGTGGGACCCCAGGTCCCATTCTCTAGGGCTCCATCTTGAACATCACAATCCTTGCAGTCAAGAGGACCACAGCCCAGAGAAGGGTGGTGGGAGACCCCACCAGGTGCAGCCAGGCCAAGGCAAGCCCACTGTCCTGGGAGGCTGCCTCTGGCCCTAGCTCACTCTGCCCGGGGTGGGGCTGCTGCTCCTCGCGGGGCAGAGAAGGGAGGTGTGGACTAGCGATTCAGGGCTGGGCCGGCAGGAGCCCCGGGAAATCAGATGTGAGTGGGGTATCTGTGTCCCAGGGCTCCTGCGTCTCAGGGCACTGCAGACATGACATGAGGACACACATATGCCCAGGCCGTCTGTCCTCTCAAGTCCTGCTCTGCCTCCGCCAGGACTTGGGTCCTCAGTGCCTCCACCGATGTGCTCATAGTCCTTTCAATGTGGCCTTTCTCTCTATGGCCAGTGGGACTGGGGCTGCAGGGAAACCCCAGAGCTCCACCTTGGCCCAGTGGGGTGGGCTGCACCAGCAAGGGTAGTGACAGAACTGCAGGGGGCTCCCAAGTCTGGACTTCTTCACCTAGCCTGGGCCCCTGTGACTCGTCAGGACCTCAGGAATTGGGAATTTAGGGTAGGGATAGTCACCTGCCCGAAGCCTGGGCCCCCCAGGTAGCCCTCCCTTCTCAGCCTCCTTGATGGGGGACCCAGGGGTGCTCCACACTGGCCCTTGCAGGTTGTAAGGGATATCCTGCCAAACCTGGCAGCAACAGCCGCAGTGAAGCAGAGACCCCTGTAAACAGGCCCAGCCCCTGACGCCACTCTGGGGGGATCAGGGAGAGAGGTGGGGACGGGTCAGTGGACAAGCTTGGTTCTGCTTCCATGCCTGGCTGGATCAGCCTTCCCACTGCAGATCAGGCTTCAGGGAAGGGCCCTCCTCTGTCCTCCCAGACGAGTCAAGTCCCCAGAGGAGGGGCAACAGCCTTGGGCACAGCCTCTTCCTGCCTACTGTTGCACCCCACACCCTGCCCAGAGCCTGCAGACACATCCCTCTGCCTGCTGGCTACCTCCCACCCTGACTCTGGGAGATGATTCCAGGGGGAGGAGGCCCTCCCTGCCCCCCTCCTTGGGGCATCTGTGGAGGAGTCAGAGGCTCGGGGCCCACTGCCACCTGCTGAGGGCCTGGGTGCCAACCAGAAAGCATATCTGGGTAGTTTGACTCCACCCCAGGCATCCTGAGGTCTGGGTTTGCCAGAGCCAAAATGGTGTAGCCATAGGTGACCTCAAACCCAAACCTACAACAGAAAGTCAGGGCCTTGGCCAGCAGCTCCTGCCTCAAGGGCCGCGGTGGAAGGCTGCTCTGCCAAGCCCACCCTACCTACTTCCACAGCCCCTGGCCTTTGGGATGTGGAGGCCATCGCTGGGGAAGGTGGCAAGAAGTGGGTGCCTGCCGCTTGTCCCTCTCCTGTCTCAGCTGGGCAGCCTTACCCAGCCCATACCTGTGGCTAGGCACACCTGGGCCCACAGGTGCTCGTGGTGTGGTCCCACCCATGGCCTGCACAGGCCTGATGCTCTTCTCTCCCCCACAGGATGCAGCCCCCAGAGCTGGCTGCCTGTCTTTCCACATGGCCTGCTCCCCAAGATGAGGCTTCCAGGGCCCTGAGGCCAAACAGGTTGCCTTCTAAGGAGGCACAGATCCTAGGAGAGGGGGTTCCAGGCCGTGGGCTGGGACCTACATGGACGTCTGTCCTGGTCCCTCAGAGTCAACACAGCCCCTAGCACGTGTGGAAACTGCCAGGGGGCCTGGCTGCTCCTGCAACCTCCCCCAGAGGCAGGAGAGCCTGGGGGCTATGTGGTAGGGACCTCATTAAACCCCCAGGTCTACCCCCTATCCTCCAGGGCTGCCCGCACACCATCAGGCAGACCATGGCCACCCGCCCACCTCCACCAATGAAATAACCAGGCAGTACCCCGGGGCAACAGAGTACTGGGGCTTTTATTGCTGTGACCACAGGAATCCACTGGGGGTCTTCTCGCCTCCTTCCTCAGAGGGGAATCACAGGTCCTGACAGGGTGCTCCCTCTGCACCCTCAGGTACCCAGAAGCAGCCCAGAGAAGCTGGAGCCACTCTGGATGGTGAGGACCACCCCGGAGCCGTTGTCCACAAACACGGAGGCATACTGCCCAGCCTGCAGGCACCACGGTGGGCATCACTGCCTGTGGGTATCCTGGTCCCACAGCCTCCCGGACACAGGAAGAGCACCTGGGGCCAAGGCCCAGCCCAGATGAAGGACCACCTATGCACCTAAGAGCTGCCCCACCAGGCAGTGCCCTCCCGGACGCTAGGTCCAGGGTCCTGAGTGACTCCCGCTGGGCTGTCAGCCCCTGGCCCTGAACCCAGCCACTGTCTCCCTATGGTCTGTGCAGTCAATGGTAGGGGAGGGGCTTCAAGACACACAGCCCAAGGGCAGACCCCAAGTGGCTATGACCTGAGTCAGCATGCCACCCTCACCTGCAGCTGCAGCAGCCCCTGCAACTGTGCCGTGAAGACCCTGCTGTTGCTCTCCAGGCCTGAGATGGCCTCCAGGGACCTGGGCAGGGCAAGAGGGAAGGCTCAGATACACTCATGATGCTTGCCTGTGGTCCCGGCCCCAAAGGTGGGCCCAGGGACTGGCACACTCACGTGTGGCGGTGACACAGGGACTCGATGCAGATGAGGACACGCACAGTGTCCCGGGCCCGCAGCCGGGCCCTGCCCTGCAGCTCACTATGGTCTGTAGAGACAGTGGTAGGAGAGGGGCTTCAAGACACACAGCCCAAGGGCAGACCCCAAGGGGCTGGGGAAGGGCAGCCAGAACACAGGGCCCCAGAACACAGGGCCCCAAACGGGGCAGTAGCATCTCCGATGGCCCCACAGTGTCAGGTGTCCACCCCTGAGGCCTAACCCATCCCCACCCTCACCAAACACACGGCCCAGCTTGGCTCACCCACGTGTAGGCTGGCGGAAAACTGGAAGATGGCAGAGACTGGGGCTGTGAATCGGCCTGAGGCCAAGCTCAGGCCAGACCCCCGCAGGAAAGCACCCTGGGCAGTGGGCTGTAAGGGGCAGTGAGTGAGCGGCTGGCTGCAGGGCCTGGACCCTCACCCTGCACACCTCACCAGGGGGAGACGCTATTGGCGACAGCCACTGAACCAAGCGGTTCTCATTCTCATGGGAGAAGAACAGGGCTGACCCCTGTGTCTACCTCCATCTGAGTTTCAGGGCACAGAACCCAGGCCCCAAAGAGTGCATGGGGACCCAAGAGCCCCACACAGAGGGCTTCCCTGCTCCTTGGTTACCCTGGCCCTGCCAGAGTCCTGGTATAAGGAATAGTCTGGGCAGACTGGGGGTCCTAACCTTGACCAAGGCCACCCCCACCCTCTGCATGGGCTCCCCAGATCGCCAATGCGTACATGCGCTCAGACACTGCCCAGTCTTGTCCGTGGGCCCATCTCACCTGTAGGGGCCCCACGCTGCTTCCTTCCCCATAGACCCCTCTTAGTGAATGAGAACTTGCAGTGGGTGCCCCAGAGATGTCAGGACCTGCCCTGGGCCCACACCCCCACTCACAGCCTGGAAACCCTGCAGCTCCACCAGTGTCTTCTTGTCTACCAGCACGGGGCCCTTCAGCCGGCAGTGAAAGGCCTCAACCATCAGCCATGGGCCAGCCCCACGGGACAGTGGCGGGTCTGGCCGTGCTGAGAACCGCCGTTCTGTGGCCTCTGCAGGGAGGGGGCAACCTGGGTGAGGCCCCTGAGGGCCCTGTGGGGGCTTCCTGGGCCTGGAGAGGGTTAGGGTTAGCCTCACCCTTCAGCATGTCCTTGAACTCCTGAAGCAGGGCTGCTGGGGCGACTTCCACACCGGGGGGCCCTGGGGGTCCTGGAGGCCCAGGGGGCCCCGGGGGACCCAAGAGGCCTCGCTGGGGAGGCAGGAGAAAGTGAGGGTCCCAGTAGGAGCCAGTGCCACCCCTGCCCTGGGTTTAAACCCCCTGGAGGATCCTGGGAAGGCTGGCCCCGAGGCAGCCCAGGGGCTCACCAACTTCTTGTCTTGGCCTTGACAGCGACAGCGTTTCTTGGAGGAACCATCTTCTGGCCGTCGGACAAAGTTCAACCACGTCATGTGAGCATCTGAGAACTCAGGCCCTGAGGGCTCCAGCGGCTACAGAGCCAGGGGGGCAAGGCTAGGAAATGACCACCAGACCCCAGTGGCTCCTGCCTGTCCTCCTGCGCCCCACAAAGAGCTGGGAACCACAGGTCACTGGGGAAACTCAGGCACATAGGAAACTGCCTTGACCAGTAGGATGGGTCACCCCGGGGACTAGAACCTGATGTCCTGGTGGTAGGACACAGGCAGGACAGGGACAGGTCCTCTATGGAAGCCAGGGCATGATGCCCAGTCTTGGCCTTTATGGGAGGGCCCAGACACCTTTGGCCCTGTTACCATGTGAAAGGGCACACCTGGGTGCACACAGGGCTGGGGGTCCTCTCACCAGCCTAATGTGTCCCTGACAGTGAGCCTGGTCCTGGATATGGTGTGTGTGTGGGGGGGGGGGCTGGGGGGTGTCAAAGAGAAGGCTGTGGACTAGAGAGAGGATGGCCAGTGAGAATGAGTCCTGTCTCGGGATGATGGGTGAGGCTGGCAAGAGTACATGACATGGACAGAAGCATGGCACTATTGGCCTGGCCAAGGGAAAGCCTGGCCACTCCAGGGGAGCTGCCACCAAACCAGGCAAGTGGGCCAAGGGGTCTTGACCCAGGGCAGGGTCCAGTCCTGATGTGGACCTAGACCCAACCCAACCAAAGCAGGTCCTGTCTGCTAACTGGTGTCCCTTCCCAGTAGATCAGAGGACTCCATCCTGGGGGACTTGGAGAAGCAGGCAGGATGGGATTACCCACCCAGGGAGAGAATGCACCCCTAATCCTGAAACATCCAGTATCTGCTTGTCCCCTCAATGCCTTGTATGGGTCAGTGGGCCCGGAGCCTAAGCACTGAGCCACAAGGGCAGAGGCTGTAGGGAGCAGGCAGTGAACAAGCCCACCTCCACCAGGAAGAGTAAGGACATTTGGGTAGCTGTCCCACAGAAGTCCTTCCTACTGATCAGTTCCCAGACTGCCCCTGCCCTTTCCCTAGAGCAACAGCCCTGAGCAAGCAGATAACTGCCACTAATGGCAGCATCACCTGAGGTTTGTGCACTGAGACCCTGCCAGTGCCAGGGTCTCCTTCTCCAGGGACATCCAAGGACAGGGCACTTTGCAGGTGGATGCTGACCACACAGAATCCCCAGGAAGCACAGGGATCTGGAGTCTCCAACCTTCCTTAGAGGCTGTGGGGCGCCATGCTCTCTTACCCCCCCCCCCCCGCCTGAATTAGCAATTACAACTAATGGCAGCAGGTTGTCCCAAGTCCATGGCCTGTGGCTGCAAAGAGTTAATTGTATCTCCCCCCAGTCCTCCCTCACCTGGGCTCTTGGTTAGTGCCTCTCTTCCCCAACCCCTCTCCAGGCCTGTGCGGATTGGGGGGCCCAGTCGGGGCTGCGGCAGACCCCACCAAGGGACCTCTGTGGCAGAGCCTGGGAGGGCATCCGATGACCTCAGTCCCAAAGCCGCCCCTGTGCACCTGTGCCCTGGGCCCACGTGCGCCCGGCCTGTGCATACCTTGGGAGAGCCAGGCAGACCTTCGCTGTCGGAAGCCGTGGCGTTGGGGGCCTCTGTGCGCTGGCCCGGCTGCCGCAGCCTCTTGGGCTCCCGCCATGCCCCGACTCCCCAGAGCAACGCGAGCTGTGGCCAGAGGAGGGCCAGGACTGCGGCCCAGGCCCAGCGCCGCATGGCTGGATGTGGGCGGCAGCTCAGTGCTGCGATCCCCAGCGGCCAGGTGCTCTCACGGGGGCGGCGGCACTCAGAGTCCCCGCGCGGGGGCGAGGCCCAGGGGCGCGCCCGGCCGCCGCCGGTGCATGTCTGCGGGGCGCCCAAGAGCTGGGGCGCAACAGCAGCGTGTCCCCTTGAGGCCGGCGCCAACTCGCCTCGCCTCGCGCAGTGTCCTCCCGGACGCGCTCCTCTCCCCCAGCCTCTGGGCCTCTGGGCTCCAAGGGGAGGGCTCACGTTGAAACAGTTTGCCCGGCGCCCCCACGGCGGGGTGGGATGGGGCGGGGCGGGGCGGGGCAGGGGGCGGGACCCAAACTGACCGTGGACTCATGCCCTCCTAAGGAGCTGGGGGCTATTGAGGCTTTGGGCCTTGCCTCTCAGGCTGTCTAGTCCTTTGGAAATAGCCCCAGCCTGCCCCTCATCCCTCCTCAGGAGGGGAGGTTGTTCACACTAACCTCTGGCATCTCACACCCACCCCTCAGGGCCAGGGTCAAGAGTGACCTTGGGTACAGAACCCCAGCCCCTTACTCAGGCCCTGGAGGAGCTCCAGACATAGCTCCCCACCCTACCTCACCCCCACCCTAACCCTAACCCTAACCCTAACCCCACACCCCCGACCCTGGAACCAAGGGAATAGCTGGCTGGTGGGACTTTCCCTCCCCCCAGACATTCCCAGTATAGGGACCCTCCTTCAGTGGGGATAGGCCCACAGGGAGGGACCCACTGGCCTCAGGGCAGGAGTACAGAGGCTGGTGGTCCCAGTTGCTCAACCCCACACCCTTTGTGGATGTAGGCCTGACCCTTACTGCTTGCCCACCGGGTGCAAAGCATGAGCAGAGTCCCCAGACCTTTCAGAGTTCAGCACAAGGGTGAGTCCTTCCTTCCAAAGACCTCTGGCCAGCAAGATTTCCTTCCACCAGGCTTGTGGGGGAGAGGGGTCCTTTCTGACCACCTCCAGGCTGAGGCAGCAGGTCTCTGGGGCCAGACCATGCCCACAGGCCCTTTGGGTTCAGTCAGTGAGGGGGACCTCTGAGGCTGGTCCACCAGGAACAGTGGCTCCACCCTGGCCCTAGAGGTCCTGGTCCTGGTCCTGGTCCCTGCCTACCACGGGACACTCCAACCTCCCTAACTTACTGACCCAGAGAAGGTGAAGGTGGACAAGACAGGAGGCCCAGCCTCACAGCCCCCACCCCTTGCAGAGCTAGGTAGGGAGGGTGTCAGGGAAGTGCACACTCTCACCCTCCTGCTCTCAGACAGAAGGGCGACCTTCAGGGACAGCAGAGGCCAATTTGGCATCTCCCAAGCACAACGCTAAGGCCTCCACCCTTCAGGAAGCAACATCAGCCCTCCTCTCCACTGGTGAATGGTGGCCATGATGGTGGGGGTGGGTTCAGTACAGCCCCACCCTGGAACCCCAGCACATGACCCCTAGATGTGCTTTGCACCCAGCATGCTCGGGACCCAGGTGTGGAGTTGGCAAATCCTCAATTCTGGAGTCCCCACCCAGGGCTGCCAGACTTCTCCACAGATCAGACCCTGCTCTTCTGGGCCACCTGCCTCCTACGGGACTCACCTTTCTGTGCGTGAAAGCAGAGTGCACTGGCAGTGAACCCCAGCTCTGTCGCACAGAGGTTCCCCATGGCAGAGGGGAAAGGGTCAGTGGCCAGATGTAGGCCTGTAGCAGTGAGGTACTAGGGCAGACTCCACTCCCAGGAGCCCGGAACTCAGGGACAGGCCCCACAGTCACCAGCTCTCTGGCTTCAGCATCCCCTCCTTCAAAATCACCTCAAGACACCAAAAGGATCGTCCCCCCTTCACGGGATCACATGCACTATAACCCACTCCCTGCTGTCACTGCACTGGTTCTGGACTCCATGCGCCACAGATCTGGGCTCCAACTTCAGGCTGCCCTAGGAGAGGGGCTCAGCCTCAAACCCAGGCTCCCCAAGCCCTAGAGAAACACAGGGCTCCCTGCTGGCTGCCCACCAGCTGGATGCAGAGGGAGGGTGCTCCCTCTCACACTCTGAGCTCTGTGATGAAATCCTCAAAGGCTGGAGAATTTTCCCAGGGGAACAGTAGGAGGCCACTGGAGTGCTGCTTCCAGTGTCCATTGATAGTAAGCTTTGTGAGGGCCTCTTCTTCCTTCTGCACAAGGAAGGTCTTCCTTGAGGGCGGTGGGGGATAGTCAAGGGCACCCACAGACTCCTTCCAGAAAGGGCAACACGAAAGAAGGGAGACACACTTGGTCCAACAGGACAAAGGTCATCTTTTATTGAAGCCAATGCAGGCAACAAGCCATGGGCACCACAGGGTCTGTCTCCACCACTGACTAAGGGCTGTTAAAAGTTGAGATTTCACATACAGTAAATAAGGTGTTGGGTAAACTCTAAATCTGGTTACATTCGGCCTCCCAACAGCCCCAGGAAACATCAAGGATTTGGAATGGACGCCAATGGTTATAGAAGTGCCCTTAAAGCAGGCCATGGACCAAGTGTTGGCTGGCTCCCAACAAAGGAGGAAGTATGCTTCACCCACTATGGCCATGCACAGATAGCTCCTGGCCAGGGTCCAGGCCAGGTGGGCCAGGGTCCCAGCAGCACCACATTGCCTCCAAAACTCACCCTCAGGTGGCAACACTCACTGTCCCCAGGCCAGGCAGGTGTGACCCCAAAGACCCCACCTGTAGGCCTGAGCCACCCAGCAAGGATAGGAGTCTCCACCAACACAGATGAAGACAGCATGAAATTCAGGAACAGAAGTATAATGAAAGATTTCTTCTCCAAAGAGGTGGGTCAAACACACAAGCAGTGAAATACAGAGCAATTTTAAATCAACCGACCACAAACAAAGCCAGAGTCGAGCATGCAGGCTGTGCTTCAGCTCTGCCACTTGTCTCTGGAATGAGTCTGGTTTGTGGGCCTCAGTGGGGACCCAGTGGTGACTGATGGATGGGAGGCCACATCCGCCACTGAACAGCACCACTGGCTCCGTCAGTGCCCCACAGATGTCAGTTTTCCCAGTGTGATGCATCTTCAAAACACTCAGTGCAGCTGCAGTCATTAGACACAAATGTTGAAAAGGGAAGACATGGGCCCTTCAGGCGACACAGGTCCCAACGCAGAGACCATGCCAGCTTTGACAGTGAATCCACGTGTCCTCCAAGGGCAGCTTCCTTTATGTGACCCAGAAGAGCCAATGATGTGCTCAACTAGTAAGGACAGTACAGCCTACCTCTAAGGTGCAAGAAAGTACTTGGACCAAGTGGAAGAGTCCAACAGTGCACAGAACCCACCCCGGGACCAAGGGTCTCCACCTAGTGGCTCAGTAAGACAAGTTTCTGCCAACTGGACACGAGAAATTCAGAGAAAAGATTTTGCAGACACCCAGCACCCACCCTCCCGCCCCACAGCACCCAGAGAAGCTGGTGGTCCAACTAGGCGGACCACAAGCTAGCTGCCTGCCATTCTCAGAGGCTGCTCCAAGTAAAGGGTGACACCTAGTGGCCACAGAGCAAGCAGACTCTTCTACCTGGACAGAAAAATGAAGGAGCACTTTCCAGAAGAAATTTGATTCACTCCAACTGACCATAAATATGTTTTTATGATGAGTCAAATCTCCTCTCTCCTGGGTCCCTGTCCATGCTGTCGCTGGCCCGCTGACTGGCTCTACCACTTGGGATGGTGCCACAATGCAGGCCCTACCCCAGCTCCAGCCCTTTCCTGCTGAAGTGTCCAGAGCTCTGCCAAGAACACACGCAGAGTGTTTGATAGGCATTGAGTTTTATATTTTTAAGTGACCAAATCTAATAAAATGAAAAACAGGTTTACTAAACAGGTCCAAAAGACAATACAGGAGATAAGCTATAAAACCAAACGTGAGCAGCCCTGGTAGACACTGGCCCCGACACACACCACACCAGGTGAGCAGAGGGAGCTGAGGATCTCGTGTCTCCTCCAAATCACACATTTTGGTTTTTGCTTTCCTTTTAAGGTTTTTAAAAAGAGAAACCCAGGAGTCCGGCGGGCCCGCCCTGGCTCAGCAGCATGTCCAGCCCGCCTGTGTTGAGCTCTGGCACTTGCATCTGCAGCGACAGGGTCCTGGCTCTGGTGTCTCTCATTCCTGTGCGATGCTCCTCAGCACATACTTGACCGTGTAGGCAAAGGCTGCAAAACCCACTATGACAAACAAGTTCGCCAGGGCACCGCCCAGGAGTCCATGGTGCCGGTTGGCCTGCTGGAGCCCTGCAAGGTGGGGCCCGGCCCCCGGTGCATGCCCATTGAGAAGCTGGACCCCATTCTGGCCATGGTGCATCTCCCCATCAGGAACCACATCTGGCAAGGGTAGAGTCTGTGGCCTGCTACTGAGTTCATCTTGTGCTTTCTGTTTTTGTTTAATTTCCTAAGAGAAAAACACAGGAAACCATGGCTGGTCTGAACAAACCAGTTCTCCAATTCCAAGGAGCCCAGGGCCATCACTGAGAATGAAGGACTCCATTCTATGGCCAAATCCTGACACACTGAGGTGGGTATGGCTCCTGGTCCCATTTTACAGGTGAGGGGACCAAGCAGGCTGCCAAAATCACTACCCTGAGCCTCTCAGCCAGGTTAGAGATACCAAGGCCTCAACCACCAGGAAGCAAGCTACCTCTGTTTACTGCCACATTCTCTGCTGCAATGCCAAAACCAGAGAGCACCCAGCCCCACATGGCAGAGGAGGCCCAGCCTTCAAAGCAATAAGCAACAGATGAGCCTCCTCACCACTCTTGGCCCACCTGGGGGTGGCCACTCTGACTAGCAAGCCCAGACCCAACACCACCCCCACCCATTCCTCTCTGGGCTTCTTCTGCCTCTCCTGCCTTAAGGATCCCGGAGGGGGCCTAGCCCTGTGTCCCCAGGGTATGTGTCTGGAGGCATGTCCAGCAGATGACCTTTTGAGCCTGTGTGACATCTGCAGGAACACAATGGGGACCTGTAAATATCTTCTCTTTGGAAGACTCGAATTTGAAAATGCTTTTACAAAAGGAAAGACAAAACCGAGCTTGGCTTTCACTTTCTTACCTCCACAACTTCAGGGAACAATTCACAAAAGACTTTATCTTTTAAATTAAACACTAGACTCTGTACAGCCAGTTGTCTTTTCTAGGAAGAGAGAGAAGGAAAATGTCACTCAGAAAGCTAATTTTAATTCTTTCAAAATTCTAAAAACAGACCATTCTAGAATTAAGGGCTGCTTTTTTTTTTTTTTTTGTGGTACTAGGAATTGGACCCAGGGCTGTGTGCATGCGAGGGAAGCCTCTACCCAAGGGCTGCTCTTCTTGCTGGAGAAAGTGCCTAAGAGTCTGCTCTCCCCGAGTCAAGGTCTTACGAAGGTTTGTGTGTCTTCTCATTATAATTAATAACATTAAACTTGACTCCCGTTTTAAAAATGGAAATGTAAGCTAATAATGAACACACAGTGTACTCCCAGTCTAGAGTCCCCCAGACCCTCTAAGAAGAGCTGGAGCCATAGTGATGCTTAATTGCTTAAGGCCAAGAGACTCCATCAGCAAGCACAGAGCAGAGCAGTTCCACGAAGTGGCCAGAAATGAGGACACCATAGATCTGTGCATAGCTTCCACCTGCTGACGAAAAAGTGGCTGTGCATCTGAGGAACACAAATAACCATAGACAAGAGGGAAGGCCAAAGTGCCACCACAGGCCTGGAGTGAGGCGCTGCTACACCTCACCGTGAAGTCCGAGGTCTCTATACTGCCCAGGGTGGGGCCCTTCTCCACCATGAAGCTCAGGAGCCCGGTCAGGATGGTGGAGACAGACCACGCTGGGTTCCACGTGTCTGGGTGGAAATCCGTGATAGAGAGACACAGCCTGCAAGAAAGGTGCTCTATGAGCAGAAGGGCACTCCCTGTCAGCCATGGCTCAAAGCACTGCCCCCTGGAAGCTTACCTCGTGTTGCACTTAAACCTTCCATTGGGAGTTATCATGTAAATACTAGGAGGCTTAAAAGGAAATTCTCTGGGAAAAATTAGCTTTCCATGGTAATAGCCACCTGTATCGAAACAGAAAGGAAAGAGCCCTGTCATCACCAAGCACAAGGAGATCTAGCCCCAGTCCCTCTCCATTGATTTCCACCACACGCAGTCGCCACTGCCCTGTCCCCGTCCTGGCTCACAGGTTCAGCACCACTGGCATTCTCCAGTGCCCAGGCTCCCCTAGCACCTTATCAGTCTGACCGAGCACCTCACCCCATTCCCCATCTCCAGAACACTCCCTGGGAACTCATGACCACTGTGAGCCCCACTATGGCTATGGCACACCTCTCCTCTCCTGGGACCACCCATGTTCCCCTGAGAGCAGAGTAGCTAGAAGAGAACATGCAGGTGTCTGCCAGCCTGCAGTGCCTCAGGAGCTGCACACAGCTCAATCCTCCCTTATTCCAGGTCCCAATCCAGCAACTCTCTGGCTCTTACAGTGCCCATTTCTTCCAGCCCAACCATTCAGAGGTTAGCAAACCCTTCCTAAACAAAAGTACACTTGAACTGGGTGTGGTGGCCTAAACTTGTAATCCCAGCTACTTAAGAGGCTGAGATAGGAGAATCAAGAGTTAGAAGCCAGGGCTGGGGATGTGGCTCAAGTGGCAGCGCGTTCGCCTGGCATGCGTGTGGCCCGGGTTCGATCCTCAGCACCACATACAAACAAAGATGTTGTGTCCGCCGAGAACTAAAAAATAAATATTAAAAAAATTCTCTCTCTCTAAAAAAAAAAAAAAAAAAAGAGAGAGAGTTAAAAGCCAGCCTGGGTAACTTAATGAGATCCCATCTTAAGATTTTGTTAAAAGGGGTGGAGCCTGGCACAGTGGTACACATTTGTCCCAGCTACTCAGGAGGCTGAGGCAGGACTGCTTGAGCCCAGGAGTTCTGGGCTGCAGTACACTGTGTTAATCAGGTATCCACGGTAAATTCAGCACCAATATGGTGCCTCATGGGAGCAGAGGACCATCAGGTTGTCTGAGAAGCAAGCAGACCCAGGTCAGAAATGGACATATTAAAAAAAAAAAAAAAAAAAAGTTGGGGTCTGGGGATGGATCTCAGCGGCAAAGCCCAGCATGCATGAAAATCTGGTTCACGGCCGGGCATGGTGGCACACACCTGTAATCACAACAGCCTGGGAGGCTGAGGCAGGATCTCAAGTTCAAGGCCAGTCTCAGCAACTTAGCAAGGTCCTAAGCAAATCATAGAGCCCTTGTCTCTAAATAAAATATAAAAAAGGGCTGGGGATATGGCTCAGTGGTTAAGTCCTCTGGGTTCAATCCCCAGTACCCATCCTGCCCCGCATGCCAAAAAAGAAAGAAAGCCTGGTTCAATCAAGTACTGAGGGGGGTGGGGGTGACAAAGAAAAAACACCTGAGCCCACACTCCTCCAATTTCTGCCAACTGTTCCCTCACTCTCATGTAAGCCCCTGGAGACCCATCTGCAGTGGTTTTCACCAAACCCTCTGCCTCCATGCTCACAAATACACCCTGCTTAGGCTTTGGCCCTCACCATGGTGCACCAAGCCTGACCTCAAGCTACCCACAGGTCCCCATGGCATCTCACCACTTCAGCAGCATGGTCTTACCAGGGATCACTACTGACTCTGTGTCCTTGAAGCCCTACAAGGCTTAGTTCCTCCCACATGTGGCTGCCCCTTATGAGTCCCTCAATGGCTCCCCAGCAGCTCTCAACACTGGACCCAGGGACTCCCTCCCTCCCCAAGCTCCAGAATGGTACACTGACCATCGACACCACACTGCCCCAAATGTACACATCCAAGATAGAAAACATTTCCCCCAAATGCCTACTACATCCCATCAGCTATTCTGACTAAAATCTGGGACCCCACTGTGCCCCTAATATTGCATCCACTCTATAAGCAAGGCCATTCTATAAGCAAGGCGCCCCCCTTCAATCAATCCAGAGCCCAATATGCCAGACAAGCTCTGCATCCCCTGCCTGTGACCCTTCACCATGACCTCAGGGCAACCCCAGCCCCGTCACTCCAGGCCTCATACCCCTCCTCCCAGCTGCATTCAGGAGTTGGCTGGAGACGCCTGAGCAGAATGTGCACTGGACAGGACTCCCTGACAACACACGCAGGGGTGTGTGTGACCATCAGGCTTGAGAAGTACTGGGCTCTTTCCCCCCTCCCAAACTCCCTGCTGCCCAGAGCATAGTCCTACCTCAACAACCCTGGACACCCTTGTCCCCAAATAGCCACAGGTCTCCTGTGCTTCAATGCCATGCTGAGTAGGGTGCAGTGCCCCACCCAAGATATGAGCTGTACTTCTTTACTCTTTGCCACTCCACAAAGTGACAAGTGCCTGAGCATGGGATGTAGTGGCTTCCTCTCTGGGCACCGCCCTGGGGCCAGCATTCAAGGACAAGGGAACAGTTGTGGAGCCAACATGGGCAAGGGTCATCTGTGAGGCAAGCTCACCAAACTGGAGATCAGAGCACACACGTGCACGCTCAAGAAGATCAACAAGAGAAGCTCAATCAGGAAATGAGCAAAAGCTTTCAACAGGCACTTTTCCAAAGAGAAGGGAGGAGCAGCCAACATGTATGTGAAACTCACTCAGCTCGGGGCTGATCAGGAACCATGTGACTGAGACAGTAAGGAAGAGGGCCATTTTTAGCTTAAAGAGGGTGGTACAGATAGGCACCTTCCCGCCTTGCTGTGCACACAGACTTCCACTGGCTGGTGGTCCTGCTTTGTTATGTACTAAGGGCAAGAGAACCACACACATCAGCACTTGTCTGCAGAAGTGAAAAGTGGGCAGCACCCACCTGCCTTTCAAGAGAAGGGTCAGGTGAACGGACACTGGGCAAGAACCAAGCAGAGCAGGAACCTGTATGAGATGTGAACTAGTGCAAACTGAACAGCAAGCCACAGGACAGCACACACACTGAGCTCCTCACCATGAAAGAAAACAGAAGTATGCATTTCTCTGTGTACAAAAACATGTATTTTAAACTGCAGAAGATTAAACTGACAGTAGGGTTAGCATTTGCAGGAGCCCCAGGAGATTTCATCCTGGAAGTATGAGGAGGTACCAGAAGGGCACTTTCATCAAACTATCCAAAGAAGCCAGATCCTCCTTCAGAGATCAAAGTGCAGCTCCTTCAAGGACGTAATTAGAGTCTATAAGAGCTCCTCCACCACCCCAGCCTGCCCTGCAGAAGCACAGGGAACAAGCTTCCCCAAGGTCCACTAGGAGTGGGCCACAGTGCAGCTTGGCCAAGCCCCGGGGAAACAGACCCCACGCGGGGCACTGTCCAGAAGCCCCCACAGTGCCAATTCCACACCTGCATCAACACCCACTGGCCAGGCAGTGCAGAACTGCTCTGGCTCCCCACTTGGCTCCACGCTGTCTCTCCCATCCGGGCACCTGGTCATCATTGCTGGAGCAGCAGAACAGGTCTGCAGACCTGTGGCTCTTGCACTTGACCGTGCTCTTATTTATTTACTTATTTTTAATTTTTTCTTTTTAAAGGTAGGCTTTTTAAAATATTTTATTTTTCTTAGTTCTCGGCAGACACAACATCTTTGTTTGTATGTTGTGCTGAGGATCGAACCCGGGCCGCACGCATGCCAGGAGAGCGTGCTACCACTTGAGCCACATCCCCAGCCCTTGACCGTGCTTTTAAAACGTGGCTTTTAGCAACTCTAGGTCCTTTGCCCTTTCATGTAAATTTTAGGATAAATCTATCTAAAACTCTGTTGGGACTTTGACAGGATTGTGTGAATTCCAGATTATTTAGTGAAAATTCTTTAGCAACACTTCCACAGGACTGTCAGCACGGGTGTGCCTGAAAACGCCAGGAATAGGACTGCCACAGAGGAGCCCCTGGGCAGGCAGAGTAGGCCAGAATATCAGGAAGTTAGAGCTCATAGTGCCAGGAAAGAATCAGTCAATGGTGTCAGATACCAGCACAGCCCCTGGCTGTGGCACCTCAGAGGGGCTCCTTCAAGACCCTGTGAGACTGGTGTCAGCAGAGGATGAGGTTGCAACTGCCAAAAGGGCTTAACACACTGACAGCCTGGGAACGGCCCCACAGAGAGCTGCACAGAGAGAGGGGACTAGGAAGATTGGAGTGAAGGACCCCAGAATTGGGCAGGGCCATACAAAAATATGGAAGCACAATTGACAGGTTAGGGCAGGCAGGGATCTGGCTGCCCCCAAGGCCCCACCCTAAACACCTTCTTCTCAAGCCCCGGTCCTCAACAGAGACAACCTTGGCTGGTCCTGTGGAGGGTGTGGGGTTTGTTACAAAATTAATAAATGTTTACTATTTATTTGGAAAATATGAAAAGAAAAAAGATTAAAATAGCTTACAGACCAGCATAATCCACTTGCTTGAGTTACCCACTGCTCATTCATTTTTGGTATATGTTCTTCAAGTTTGTTAGCAATACACATACTACCTAAGTATTTCCATTTTATCTGGACCAACTCTTTTTAAGCCTTTCACCACATCTCTAGGGACTCTTGAGGGGACTTCTCAAACACATGGGCCACATCCTCCAGCTCATGCCACTGTACACAGCCTTGTCACAACATGCCCACCCTGCAGGAACGCCACTCTAGATGTGCTTCCCTGTAATCTTAGAACGGGACTCCTGGGCCAAAGGGAACCCACTGTAAGGCCAGCAAAACATCAGCCAAACCACCTTTGAGAGTTGTCTTTCAATTCTTAGCTACCCACAGCTCTCCCTTGACCATCCAAAGCAGCAGTTTTTTCTTTCTTCTTTTGGTGCTAGGATCCAAATGAGGGCCACACTGCTGAACATAGCCAGCCATAGCAGTGCTTCTCCAATTCCTCTCCACTCTTGGGAGTCCTACGCAAAACCTCCATGTGTGGGCAGACAAAAGCCTATTACTCTGGTCGTGTAGAGTCAGCCTCATGGCTGAGAAGCCAAGGAACTGCCCACCTTGACCAGTACTCTGCCCTGGGTATGCCTGCAGAACAGTATCCATGGGCACATTTCTGACCTGGTCCAAACCCAAGGCTGCCACAATTCTCCCCACAGGCTCCCAGAGACTTGCTGGCTGACAGCTCCTGCCTACTTTGTGAACAACCAAGGACCCTAGATGGTATCTGGTGACCTAAGGGGTCAGGCCACTGGGTGAGGCCTGGTAGCAGTTAGGAGAGCTAAGGAGTCAGGCAGGTCCTATGTCCTCCTGAAGCCACAAGAGGGGGCCCCATTTAGCTCAGAGATTGTTCTGAAGATCACACTGAAAATGCCTAGCAGACTAGGCCTCTTTGAAGATACTTCCCCTGGCCTTAGAAACATAAAAATATGGTCACGTTTTACTGTTTATCCCAAACTGGTTTTCGCACCTCCAGCTGTGCTAGAGGCTGGTAGAACATGAATGCTTACAGTCAGTCCCTGGAGACTTAGACACACCAGCAAAACCAAACTGCACGCACACTTCTAGGGCTTGGAGGAATACCAGGACACGTTCCAAGTAGGTGCACTTTAACCACTGTACATACAAACTAGAAGGACTATCCTCTACAGAAATCGATGTTCAACAGGCAGGTCCATTCAAAAAACACTCACTCACCTTCGTAAGGGGTCATCTCAGGGCCGCGGACAACATAGTGCCTGGAAAAGAGAAGAGAAAGTTACTTGGGTCTGGGCTGGAGCTGTAGCTCAGTGGTAGAGCTCTTGCCTAACACGTGTGAGGCACTGGGTTCGATCCTCAGCACCACATAAAAATAAATAAATAAAGGTACTGTGTCCATCTACATCTAAAAAAAATATATATTAAAAAAAATTATTTGGGGTTTGGGATTACAAGTTCTTCAACATCTGCATCCCTGAAAGGCTTGGGTCACAGGACCAACAAGAATCCCATTTAGCCAGCCCATCAGTGAACATGGGCAGGCCGCATACCAACAGCACAGCTCCAGGTCCTCAGCCACTTGTGCTGCACGCACTTCAGACACTTTGCAGCAGGAGCTCAGAGACTGCACTATTGTTTCTTCCACAGAACTGGGAACTGAACCCAAGGAGCACCCAGGGACACTCTACCACTGAGCTACCTCCCCAGCCCTGACTTGAGACAATGTCTAAGTTGCTACGGATGGCCTTGACCTTGCACGCCTCCTGAGTGGCTGGCATCACAGGCATGGCTACTGTGCACAGCAGAGGCTGCGCGTTCCAAGTTCCCTGAAGCATTTCTGCTTCCATCAGGCAACAGACAAGGAGTTAGCCAACTATAATCAACTGAAGCTTTTAAAACTTTAATCTTATAATACATTAAAATGTACTTGAGGGACTGGGGTTGTGGCTCAGAGGTAGAGCGCTCGCCTAGCACGTACGAGGCCCTGGGTTCGAACCTCTGCACCATATAAAAATAAATAAAATAAAGGTATTGGGTCCAATGTACTTGATAATCCAATAATCGTATTACTGCCATTAAAGGATGCAGTTATTTAAAAACATAAGCAGAAATATACAATTTACGTTTTTTATATCAATCACATAGGCTAGACAGGGCACAGCTGGTGATGTGAGACTAGCTTTCTGTGTTGCCCACCTGACATGGATGATCCTGAAGAAAAGGAAACTATCTCAGCACAACTTTCTTGAGCAGGAGGGACAACTTGTGATTGACTGCCCCAAAGCCACAGTACTCACACAGAGCTCAACCCAAACCAGAAGTGCCAGTGAAGAGACTACATTCTCCCATGCAAATAAAACAGATGGTGGCTTTAGAAAGGCAGCAAGGTGTCTGGGCTTTATCAGTTCTCACACAAAACCACCAACCAGAAAATCATGAAGCAGGTGAAAGCGACCAGCAGCCAGCACCTGCTGACACTTGGGACTCCAGATACCTCTCCCACCAGGACACGAGCATGTGGCATCAACAGCAATGGGGCCACTCGACCTGGGCTAGCTGCTAAGATTTACAGTGGTTTCTTGTATGCAAGGTTCCAGGACGTAATCCCCCATGTTGGGGACATCAAAGCCCACAACAGCTGCTCAAGCGCCTCCTATAAGATGGTAAAGTACTTGCACAGAACCAACACATACCTCCCCCCCCACACACTTCAGATCATCTCTAGAGTCCTTACAATGTCTAAAACACTGCGAGTGCCTTGAGAATGGCTGTTACACTGTACTGTTTAGGAAATAATAACAAGGAAAAAAGTCTGTACACATTCAACACAGACATAACTTTTCTCATCGGAATATTTTCAAACTGTATTTGTTGGTTAAACCCATGAATATAGAACCTGCGGACACACAGGGCCGACTATCACCTAATGTATGCCAGGGGACTAGGGACCAATCAAAGGGCTTAAAGCTAAGGACACAGTGCACCAGAAACATGGCCTAATTAGTACTGCTCCCAGGCACTGTGCCCAATCTGAGAAAACCAGGAAGTGCTGATGAGCACATCTCTCCTTGGAGCCAGCAGTCTACTATGCTTAGAGGGCAGGACCTACAGGCTTCAGCTCATTGTATCCCTTCCCCCCCCCCCCAGTTGCAGTTGGACACAATACCTTTTCATTTATTTTTATGTGGTGCAGAGGATCGAACTCAGTGCCTCATATGTACTAGGCGAACACTCTATCGCTGAGCCACAGCCCTAAACCCCTCATCGTAGTCCTTGTCAGGAAAAGCCCAATAATTCTTCTCTCAGCAACAGGAGAGACACCCATGGTGCCATACGAAGCTCTCACAGCAGGCTTGAGCCACCTGTCCTGGGCGGTTCCCACCACCCCAACTGACAAGATGGACACAGATGGTATAGTTCACACTGAATTCTGCTCTCCTCCTAGGAATCTGGAGTTTGAGTGGGTACCAGGCAGAGGGTGCCTATGTGACCAGCCCCCAATGAAAGCCTGGGTGCTGCATCTCTGAGGAGTCTCCCTGGTTGACATTCCATATCTCATTGCCAGGAGTTCAGGGCATCCTGTATGCACACCCAGGACAAGGGACCTAGCTGCCATGCTCTTCCTACCCACCTCTTCCCTCTGCTGATTCTGCCATCTTTTCACTATAATAAATCTAAATGATGAGTCCTTCTAGCACATCAAAAAAATCTACGTGGTCCTGGGAACCCCTGACCCATAGACTCGTGTGGGGAAGGATTCCCACACAATAAGGATGTTCCCATGAATCAGGGAAGAGGTAAGCCACTATGGAACAGCCCCCATACCTGCCAGCTATGTCCTGGGAGCGGGGGAGCACTCCGGTGCCACTGGAAGCCCCCCATGCTGAGGGGCTTGACCTCCCCAGCAGGAGCCCCACCTGCCAGTGCTAGGCCTCCTCGGTGATCCTGGGAGGGGATCCTGTGCAACCTGCATAATGCTTCTTTGTAACTCAGTTAAAATCTTTTTGCTTTAGATTTAAAAAAAAGTAAAGTATTTTTTGAAGATCAAGACAAAAGATCCAAACAAAGAGAAAGTGCTTTCTAACACCTCAGCCTTATATTTCACATCTCATAAAATTGCCAGCTGAGCTAGCCATGGCATTTCAGTAGAGGTGTGTAGTTCCTTTTAATTCAGTCAAAGAGGTAATGGTGGGGGCTGGGGTTGTTGCTCAGCGGTAGGGCACTCACCTAGCACGTGAAAGGCCCTGGGTTCAATCCTCAGCACCACATAAAAATAAATAAAAATAAAGGTATTGTGTCCAACTACAACTAAAAAATAAATTTTTTTTTTTTAAAGTTTATTTAAAAAAAAAGGGGGGGGATGGTGGAATGGATGCTTTCCACAGGCCCTCTGTCAGTCCAAAGATTAGGGGCACCTGGAGTGTCAGGACCCTGTCACAAATACTCCCACGTAAATTCAAAAGCAAAGTACAGAGAGTCTAGAAATACAGGCTCTCCTCTAAGCGCTGCCTACAGGTACATATGATCATCAGGCATCCTGCACACCTGAAGCCTGCCCTAGGACTCCTCAAGAAGGGTCTCTTTCTAGCTCCGGCCTAAGCCAAGCAGGACCCTGTAGTGTCCCTGGCATGCCATCAGCTGGGAAGAAGACCAGAGAGTGTCCTCAGGTCTCTTGGTGTCCACTACAGCTAAGGGTGCAGCAGTGCCTCTCCACAGCCATGCCCAGGAGCACCAGGCCCTCTAGTTGGGCTAGTGGAGAGCCCGTGTGGAGCAGCAGGGCACAGGGGTGGCACAGACAGTCTTACCATTCAAGAATATTGGAAGGGAGGGGCTCGGCGCAGATGTAAGGCACCGGGTCTTTCTTGATCCGAAGGTAGTCCTGCTTCAGTCTTTGGGTTGCTGTTGTTGGGGCTCTCTTGCTGCTGCTGCTGCTCATCTATTAAAAAAAGCACTCCTGTTTACAGAGAAGAGATACCCACTGGCTCTCCCCACCTTCAGGCGCTTCAGCAGTCACGCACCCTGTATTCCTTTACACAGCGGGTCATCCTTCTGGGCCCCTAACCCTCATTCTCTTTCCATCTGTTCCCCAACATGTACTACTGAGCACCCAACAGATGCAAAAGACAAGGAGAGCCATGAAGGCTCACGTCTGTCCTCTAAGAACTTATGTGAGTAAAGACAACTCACTTAACAGGTTGTAGGTAAGTGTTGTGAAGCCAGCCTGGACTAGCTCCAAAGAGTAGCCAGGCACATCTTCCAACTCTTCTCAGCAAGGCCTCAATAATGGGGAGTATGCATATCAAGGAAAACTGGCAAGCATCACAGACCAGCCCCAAACTCCCACCCTGTAAGTCTGTCAGTCCAAAGATCCAACATTTACCACTGGTCATAAGAGACAGGAAAAGAAGCTCTGAGGTTCAAGAGACGAGGACTTTGAAAAGATTCTGAAGCACTCACTGTGTAAGCAGGAAGGCATGCCTAGGGGACTGCACTGATCATTGTGCTGGATACCTAAGCACAGCAAAACATTGGGGGACAAGACTAGCTGGTGAGGCAAGGCGAGGACAGGTGGGCCAGGCTGCCAAGCAGAACCCCAGAAGGGTTTTAGATCCCAGCCTTAAGCAGATTGGGTCTTCTGTGGGAAATGTCACTCTGGAGCTTGGAACACACAGGATGGCACCTTTGTGCGTGGGGAACGAGGCCACACCATAACAGAGTGGATCATGGACCCTGGAACCCCTCAGTCATGCTCCTGAGGTGAGGAGGGGGCAGCAATGAGGTATACAAGGCTCCCTACTGACATAGACATCAGAACAACTCTTATTCATTCTCTTTTCCACACTGGAGTTTCTCATAAATTAAGATAAAAAAAAAAAATTTTTTTTCAGCTAAAAATAAAGTGTGGTAACCACTGGCTCAAATATGACAGAGGGGATACACGGGGATACACCAGATGAAGAGGACAGGAAGAAGCAGGAGATGTGCTCGGATAGACGAGGAAAGGTTGGAGGTGGGCAGTCAGAGAGCCATGGCTATACCTTGTTGCACTGCTCAGACTCGCCCCCTCTGTAGCCTCCTCCTCCTCCTGCCACCAACAAAAACTGCCACTGTGTCCCCAACTCATCTCTCCTGAGTGCTCACAGGTCAAAGACTTTAATAATGACCCCAGACACCAGAGGACATCAATAACAACCAGTGATCTCCATCCTAATCTCCCAGGGAGTACAAACCAGAAGTCAACCCAGGTTTGGGGACGTGCAGGTATGGTTCCCCCTGGAGGGCTGCGTGCTCCTTCACCCTCTTCAGGGTCTGCCTACATGTCATCTTATCTAGAGGTCTCCAGACTCTTGGTCCCTGGCCTGGCTGACTTTTCCAGAGCACCACCACCACAAACTATTGTATCTGCCTCCCCACCTGCCAGCTCCTCTGTACCCCCAGAGCCTGCAGAAGCAGGGCTCAGCCAAAGCACCCACTGCACTACTCCATGGACATGGCCTCAGCACAAATGCCCACCCAGCTTCCAATGGGGGTCCCCGATCCTTGTAATCCTTATTCACTCCTTTTCTGTTCCTACTACACTAACCCCAATGCTGGACCTCATTACTCTTCCTGTCAGTCACAAAGGTTCTAGTCTCCCCCATTTCAATCCATCTGAGGCACTTATGTCAATATTTTTGATCATCACCTCCCTACAAAGGTCCTTCGGTATTCCCCACAGCCAAGCAGACAAACACCAACAGCTCCCCTGTCTGCCAATCCCTTGAAGTAGCCCAGACAGTTCTCTTACCTCTCAAGGCTCCTGATACAGCCTGACACACCCACCCATTCTCATGGCTGCTTCCCAGCCCAGTCTGAAGGACTGAAAATACACCTAGGCCCTACTCATTTCATTCACCACATGCCCCTCACAAGCCCAGTTGCTCTAGACAAATGCACCACCCCATCCTTCACCATCAGCCTCCACAGCCCAAACCACACCCAGTAGAGGCCTTTTAGGCATCAGCAAAGGGGAGGACAGGCTCCATTGCCTGACCTTCCCCAAGCGTGTCAGCACCAAGAGAAGGGTAGAGTCCTTCTAGGAAAGGAGTGCTTCCACATAGCGCTGTTCCCAGGCCTGGAATGGGATGCCCTAGAATAGAAAGCTTACTTCATACCAGCACCTGGTGAGAAACCTAACAATCCACAAGCAGGTCCACCACCCAAGATGGAAATGTTCGTTCCTGTGATTAACACTCCACCATGAACAAAATAATTCACTGGGTTGCTCAAATACAAACTCTGTCTGGACTCAGCTGAGTAGCTGGGTCAGACCCTTAATGACAGTGGTCAGCCATACAAAATGAACAAAGCAGATCCTGCCAAGTTAGTCACAAGAAAAACTTCTCTCTCAGACTTGCCTTTATTTATTCATTCATGCATTTTTGCAGTGTGGAGGTGAGCTCAGGGACTTGTGCATACTACACAAGTGCTTTACCACTGAGCCCCATACTTGCTTTTAGACACATAAGTTTTAGTTATATTTATGATTCAACTACTCAGTTTCCCCAACTACCCTCCTCTGCCTCACTCAGGACAATGGTCTCCATCCCCTAGGGCAAGGACAGGGAAAGTCCCACAAAGAAGTCCAAACACGGAAACATGTGCTTCAGGCTCCCTTCCAACCAAGTTTCCACAAAGCACCCAGGTGTGTCACATGAAGGAAAGAGTGCACACAGAAGAAAACAGAAATGTGGCACAAATTAAAAAAATATATATATATTAACACAAAAACTGACAGAAAGCAACCTGAATCACCTTCAATGCTGGGGGGGGGGGGGGGGTCACTATGCCAAGGTGGTACCTGACCCATATCCATTTTCCCCGTTCCTTTCTCCTCTAGACCTCTCTCACTTGAGTGCATAAAACTCAGGTGACAGTGTGGCACGAGATCTTGGTCTGACTGAGCACATGACATACCCAGGCCCAGGACTTCCACACAGTCTTTTTCCAGACTGCTACATAAGCTGGAAAGGAAAATCCAGGGGTTGACGAAGACAACCCCCCACCACCAGGCAAGAACAACACTGCCTGAGAAAAGAGCTGCTGCAGAAGTCCACAAGGCCAAGTTGTGCAGATTACCAACTACAAGTTCTAGGCACCCAGACCTAACATGCCTGAAGTGTAGGAAGTGAACTTTTCAATCAGGTAAAACCCTGAAGTCCCTCTCTTCTAAAGCCATATTATACCAGACCACCTGGACTGAACGGAGCTCTGTACCACTGCCTACAAATAAATGGGCGAACTGTTACATACTCATTAGCTGCCTGCCCACTGGGTTGTGTGCAGCCTTGCTGCTCTTCATCAGCCTTCTACCTGACTCTGACAAGACGTAGGAAACTGAAGGAGTTACCCGCACACCTGCTAAGTGGTAGTCACTGAGAAGGAGGCCGAAGGTCACTGGTGGGATGGTGCAGAGGTGGGCAGGGAGGCCGGGCCCAGGGTGAGCGCTGGCTCACCGGCCGCACCTCCCGCTCCACCACGCCCAGGGCACAAAGCTGGCACGCTCTGCTGGGGGCCGCCAAGTAGTTGAGGTTCTAACTGTTGGGAGTGAAGCGGCGGCGGGCTCAACGACAGCCGCCCTCCAAGCTCACGACTCTCCAGACACGTTTACAAACCAACATCAACGCTAGCTCCGCCTCAAAGTACCCGCAGGCGTCCCAATCAGGAGGCCTCATCACGGGAGACCCCGACGTAGGGTCAACCAAGTCGCCCAACCGGACGGTGGACCACCCGCGGCCCGGACCCCGGGCGCCCCGCCGTAACCGACCTCGGCTCCGGGGCCCCGCGGGCGGCGGACGCGAACCGGGAAGGGCCGTGCGGTGACCCCGAGGCCCCGCGCCCCCCGTCCGGACCTGTGGCCGGCTCCGGAGGGGCGGACGAGCGGCCCGAGGCCACCGAGCAGCCCGCGCGCCCTCACCTCTCCCCGTCGCCGCAGGTGGGCCGCCGCCGCGCTCAGGCTCGCCGTGGTCGAGGCCGGAGCAGGGTGCGGAAGAAAAGGGCCCGCGCCGCAGAGCCGCACCGCGCCGGGACCGAGCGCACAGCACCCGCCGCAGCGCCGCCGCCGCCGCCTCAGCTTCCAAGATGGCCGCTCGCGGGGCGGGCCCTGACCCCGTTTCCGCTTCCGGTACGCGGTTCGCCATAGCGACCACTCTAGGCAGCTTGGAGGACGGCGCCCGTGTCTCTCTGTCACCCCCGCCCCGCTAGGTGTTTGTCTCCGGCTTCCGAGGTGGGCGACGGGCGCGTGCGCACTGGTGGACAGCGCCGTGGGGCTGGGCCGCAAGAATCTTTCCTCCCGGCTCCTCCCAGGCGTCGCCCGGCGCGGACGCTGTCCCGCCGAAGACCAGGGGTCAGCGAGTGGCCGCCGGCCCCCACCACGCGCTACCCTCCACACAGGCCCAGTTGGAGGGGAACCCCCGGCCCGGGGTCCAGACTAACTCCCGAGTGCCGCGTCCTCTGAGCCACCCTGCCAGTCAGCCCGGCCTCGCCCGCCCTAGCCCCTCCCGCGGGGCCCGCGAGGGCCACGGGCCAGCCCGCTCGCCCGCCCCTACCGCGGGGACTGCCGTCCTCGTAAAAATAGCTCCAGTGTCCCTGCCAGAGCTTCCCACCCAGCCCGTGAATGGGCTCTTTATGCCCATGGACACTGGGCCCAGGCTGGACTTCCGCTCCCACGGCCCCTCCCTGGCCCTGGGGCGCAGCTCGGCGGGGCAGGGGCGGCAGGTGGTGGGTTGGGGTGGAAGAAGGAGCAGGTGGGAAGGGGGCGAGGTTTAAAAACCCACGCCCACGCACAGTCCTGGTGACCTCCCCTGCACGAGGAAAAGCGGGTCCAAAGATAACTCCTGTGACTCCTATTTTAGGATTGTTATGCTCTGGATGTCACTGTCACGCTCTCAGTCAGACCCTCAATATGACTCGATGAAGGACTGTTTAAATTCACACAGCAGAGTGTTTACACGACATGGTTCCTCTCCAACGGCCCACACTGCCCTATCTCAAAGTGTGTACTTCTTGCTTTCTGTCAATAAAATCCTTCTGTGCCTCACTTTGACCGGTCCTGAAGCCCCTTCCTGTGATGCCAAGGACCCTCACAGCCCAATTTGAGTCATTGAAGGCGTGCTCCTGCTCCCAGCCCAGCTCCTCTTCCGTGTTCCCTTCTGCAGCCCCTGCAACGCTGGAAGGCACAAGTTGATTCAATGTCAGCTACCCCGAGAGAGCCTGGGGCCCTTCACCTTTCCTCCCCCGCTGCTGGGAAGGAATATGGAAATGGCACCCTCACACAGGCCCGACCCTCCGAAGGATCAGGACTGGGGCCTGAGAAACCCCAGGCCTGTGCTGAGTCTGGGGGCCGCACCAGCTGCATTAGTTGGTCCATCCTGGGGCTGGAAGAGAAACTTCAGCCCCAGGTTACATTGAGGAAATAGGCTCAGAGGTTGAGTAATTTGGGTAATGCCACGAACCTTGGTGAATGACAGAGCTGTGACCAGCACCAACCCAGGCCGGTCCAGGGCCGGCTCTTCCCCAGCTTGACTTCCTTCTCCCAGGTTGTCACCCCCAGCCTCTGCCTGCTTCCAGAGCCAGGGGGCCAAGGACCTCAATGTTCCTTAGAGTCCAGGCTATGCAATCTGGACCCAATGGGAGCAGGTCTCCCTTCCTCATCCCAACCCAAGTCCTTTGGGGTGAAATGTCAGAAACCCAGAGCTTGCCCTGATGAGGTGGCAGCAGGGCTGGAACCTACCCCTCCAACTGGGACCACGATGAAGCGCTGGCCATTTGGAATGCAGAGACCACTGGTCGACCTGGGGAAATGCAGGCTCCCCTTGTAGAGACAGGACAGGGGCTCCTGTCATCTTGCCTTCAGCCTTACACAACCACACTGTGGGTGCCCTATCCTGTGCTGTGCTTTTAGTACGTGGTATATGCTTTTAGCATGTGACCTGTCATCTCAGTGTGGTTGGTGGTGACCTCAGCTTGGGAGAGGGTGAGGCCACCAGGTGCCTTCTGCAAACCCAGGACTGAGGTTGTTCTCACAATTAGTACCCCTACCAATGTCGAGCCCTTGTTTCAAGGAACATCTGTGTTCTGAGAGTGAGGCCCCACCCAGGGTCCCTCAGCCACAGACACCTATAGTCAGGGCTGGAGGCCTGAGCCAGGCAAGCGGGGATGAGCAGGCCTTCCTCCAGGGCTGGCAGGAGAGTGGGCAGGGAGGTGAGGGGCCCAAATCTCTGAGAGCCAGACAGAGTCTGAGGGGCCAATGTGATAGGGGGTACCAGCCCAACAAGGGCCTCTCCTCTCCCTCCAAAAATGGCTACCCCTCACCCCAGCCAGGGTCAGGGGCCCAGGCCTGCTCTGCATAGCTCAGGCTGAGAAAGATTTACCTGGCAGAGGGACCCCACATCTCTACCTCCTGGAGAATTCAGCTTCCAGTCCAGAGCAGGTATGGCTGCCCCTGCTGGCTGGGCCCCTCCCCTGAAGCCCCACCCTACACCCAGCAGCTTGTTAAAGAGGCAGCTGCCCAGCCGTTCTAGAGCCACATCCTGCTCAGTGACCTACTGAAGCTCCGAAGCTCTCACCATCTTGGTCACATACCACACCATTGATGAGGAATGGAGGTTCCTGCACAGGAAGCCCCCAGACTCCAGGTACTGAAGATGCTCGGCACGGGCTCCACTCCCTGCACTTGGCTCCTGGGGGTCAGGGAAGGCCCTTCGTGGCAATCAGGGTAGGTCATCTTTTGGGTGGACTTGGCCTGGAGCAAAGGGCACTGCACACACTGTGGTGTACAGTGTTTGCTAAATAGAAGCCGAAGGAACACTACAGACACCGTGGGCACAGCACCTGGGGGAACGCCCCCAATAGCGTGTGTCCCGGCGCCAATAACCATACAGAAGACACACGATGCGAGCCACGTGTTGGCCACACTGTAAGCATGGAGCCAGGCAGGGCAGAGGGGTTGGCCTGGTCCTGTCTCTCACACACTCAGACATGAAGGACCAGGGCAGGAAGGGTGTGCAGCCATATGAAGCAGGGTTCCAGTTCATCCTCTGTTGTGTGGCCTGCTGACTGGGCAGCACTCTTGGTGAGTGTGAGCAGACATGTGTGAGTGTAAGCACCTGTGTGGGCCTCAGGGCTGCACCTCATCTCCTGCGGTGCCAGAGGCCTCTGGCATCTGCAAGGGCACTTCTTGTGCCCACTTCTTGTGCCTCGAGAGAGTGCAGCTGGTCCTCCAGTCCCCTCTCTGGAGTTCCCCCACCCTTCAGAACAGGGGTTTCTGTTCCTAAGAAAATCGGACCTTCCTTGCCTCCCATAACATGCAGTCCCCCTCCTGGCTTACCTGTGAGGGCTTGGCATGACCGCAGGATACCTGTGTGGCCACTGTAGGCACTCAGTGCTGCAAGGCACTTGGGGGCCTCCACCCCTGCTTCCAGGGACCCCAAAAGCTAGTTGGCTTGCCCTGACACGCCTGTTCCCAGAGCACATTGGAGCAGCCTGCTTGGGCACACCCAACAGGGCACAGGCAGGCCGGGTTGCAGCAGATACCAGCCCAGGCCTCGGCTGAGGGAGGGTGCTGGGCCCCAGCAGGCCACACCCAAGGCACAAGAAGTAATTCAGGCCAAGATGTGGACAGTCCTCAAAGTCTGTCAGGCTGGGCTGTGCCTCTGTGGCCAAGGGACATGAATGTCCAGATATTCCAGAGACAGAGAACAGAGAACTGCCAGATCCTGGATGGGGAGACCTGGCTGGGCTGGGAGTGGGTGGTGGCTGCTGGCTGGGTCACGCAGGGAGCCACCTGGGTGGCAGGCAGGGGCCTACTGAGGTTCCCTTCTTGGACACAGGGTGGAACCATGGCCCAAGTGTCTGACGCAGGGCCTGGGCCCTGGAAGCACCACCAGAGCTAGCTGGCCCTGCCATCGTATGAGGAGGGGGGGTGGTGGCTGGTGGAGCTGTGTGCCTCCTTCAGAGACCTGCTGGCCTTCTTCTGCTCCAATGCCGCCAACCATGGCATGGTCTGCCTGGTCTGCTCCTGCTGGAGCCATCTCAAGACTACCTCCTGGGGGCTGCTGCTTCTGGGCACCCTGGGGGTGCTCTGCTGGCAGCTTGGGCTCCTGCTGGAGCAGTACCCAGTCATCATGACAGTGTCCGTGCGCTCAGAACACAAGCTCTTCTTCCCTCAGTCACCCTGTGACACCTTCTCCCTGAGCACAGTCTCATGAAGCCTGGCCATGGGTGATGACCTATGCTGTGCCCAGCCAGGACTTGTGAAGGGACACCCAGTCACTGGGAGCCCTGGGATGAGGAGAGGAGGGGCTCTTCCACAGGGCAATCTGAGCTGGCCTGCAAGCTGGGGTTCCCCCAGGAGGGGGCAGGAACGAAGGGAGGTAGGGGCATGCAGGAGGACGTGGAGCACTGGGGGAGGGCCAGGCTAGGGGTCTGATCTCAGCTCTGCAGCCCTGGGGAGAGCCCACGTCCAGCTCCCAACTCAAAGTCCCTCTCCTGCCTCCTCAAGTGGGGGAGGGGCTGAGTCCTCATGAGGTATAGAGATGCTGAGGCTGCAAGGTGCTGCCTGTTGGGGACCAGTGAGCGGCCCTCACAAGGTCTCTCCAGGAATGCCCTAGGGGATAACATGGGGGGGCCCTGGGACAGTGGCTCTGATATGATGTGCCCCCAAGCCGAGCCCTACTGCGTGCCATCTGGAGGTGCTGGACACTTTTGCCCAGGAGAACATCTGCTCCCTATACAAGTACAACTTCACCCAGGGCAGCAATGTCCCCCCTGCCAGTGTTTCTGGCCCCAAGCCCCCCATCCAGCTCCATGGGATCCATCTGCCAGTGGATGAGGCACCTGTACAGCTAGCACAAGGCGGGCTTCAGACTGGTGTGGGGGTGCTGGCATGCTGCCCAAGGAGAGTGCGCCTGGTCATGGGTAGGTGAGGAGTTGTGTCTGAACTGACTCCCCACCTTCCAGTGCAACAGCAGCGGTGGTGACTGCTTCTACCGCACTTACTTGTCAGGAGTGGTACCGCTTCCACTACATGGACGTCCTGGCCCTACTGCCCACTGCCTGGGAGGACGGCCAGCACAGCAATCGTGGCCACATCATCTGGTCTTGCCACTATGACAGCAAGGACTGCCAGGTCTGGTAAGCAGGGCAGGGCTAGTGCTGTCCTTTGTCCCACCCAGTGGAGTGCAGTTCTATCCTGGGGTCTGGCTGGCTAGACACCTAGGCTGCCCAGGGCTAGCTGCAAACAAGGCAGGCATGGCTCCCCAGCACCCTGGGTGGGGAGGCAGGCCACAGGCAGGCATGACCTGAGCCGGCCCCAGGTTCCAGGCACTTCCAGATGTCCCACCACCCCACCAACGGCCGCTGCCACACCTTGAAGGGTGTGTGGGCCGCACAGCACCCAGGTATCACCCACCATGAGTGCCAGTCCCTGGTGGGCATGTGGCAGTGATGGTGCAGGAGGGACGGGGGCTCACACCTCCCTCTCAGCTTCACCAGGTATCAGTCTGGTCCTCAGGACTGAGCTGCAGCAGTATCTCACGCTGCTGTCCACCCAGGCTGGTATCAAGGTCATGGTTCATGGGCACAACCACACGCTCTTATTAGAGCACCAGGATTTCAGTATCTGGCCAGGGATGGAGACCACAGTTGACATCCAAGAGGCGGGCGTGCTTGGGGACCCTCTGGGCCCACCACCCTGGGGGCCTGGGGGGCAGGGTCGGCAGAACTGAAACCCCTCCCCTGCTGGACGTGGTGCTCAGAGGGCGTGGCCATGCCGCTACTGTACAACACCTCCTACACCAGGCTGGTGAGTGTGGGCGGGCTGGCAATGTCCGGGAGCTGAAAGTGGTCCCGGCGCAGACAGGGCCTCCCCTCCATCTCTGCTGCTCTCCAGTCCTGCCTTCCTTCCAGAAACTGATAGTGGAGACCTGCTCCTGCGCCTACCACCTCTACCCACTGCCTGCGGGAGCTCAGTCCTGCAGCCACGAAGCACCCAGTCTGGGTTGAGCCCCGCCCTCTTCCCCTGCAGAGGGTTGCTGGATGGGTGGCTCCTAACCATGGTGGCTCCTAACCATGCCCCCACGACCCCTCTCCAGGTCACTGCTTCTACCACCTCCTCCAGGACCTGGAAACATACTAGCTGTCACGCGCCTCCTGCTGTCCCAGGTCCTGCAGGTGAGTTGGGAGGTGGGGCCCAGGGTCAGGGGTCACTGCCCTAGGCTGCTGCATGGTGTGACCACTGGCCTGTTTCTCCCAGGGAGTCTTCATACAAGCTCTCTGCGGGGACCTCTAGGTGGCCTTCAGCCAAGTCTGTTGTGAGCGGCCAGGGCATGGTGGGGATGGGTTCAGCAGGTTCCTGGGTAGTCCCTGCCCTCACACCTGCCTGCAGTGCCCTCTGGAGAGGGGAGCAGTCGCTGTGCTTGGCAAGTGGGGCCTGTAGAGCTGGAGCCACAGCCACAGCCGCAGGTGAGTGCACCCCTTCCTCCAGGGGGTATCCTGGCTGAGCCTCTCCTGGGTGAGCCCCTCACAGCTGTTTCCACTCCAGTAGCAGTGTGGCCAAGGTGAATATCTTCTACCAGGAACTCAACTACCAAATGGTGGGTGAGGCACCCGTGTACTCTGTGAGTGACCTGAGATCCAGGGCTTGGGCTGGGGGAAGGCAGGGCAGCATCTGGCCACTCCCACTGGTGGCCACCACAGTGCAACCCTGCTCAGAGGTTCCCAGGTGCGGGAGGCCCCCAAACCCCACTCATTGTCACCCACCCGCAGATTCCCCAGCTGCTCTCAGCCATGGGCAGCCTCTGGAGCCTGTGGTTTGGCTCATCAGTCCTCTCTGTTCTTGAACTGCTGGAGTTGCTGCTGGACACCATGGCCCTAGCCTTCCTGCTGGGCCTCTATCGGCTCTGCAGAGCATGGGTGTCCCAGCCTGGTGCCAGCACTGCCTCGGGGCCAGCCCATACCAGTACTGAAGCCCGGGGACTGCAGGCATACCTGCAGAGTTCCAGAGGGAACAGCTGTGTTTCACTTTTACACAGTGTCCCAGGAGCACTGGAAGGAGTTTTGGCAGAAGAGATAGGCTGAGCTCTTGTCCCTTGACCCTCCTGACACCTGAACCAGCCCTGGGGCATCTGACCCCTAGGCCTGACCCTATGGGAGAGTGGGCTCCCCTGGATGTCCAAGATGGGCTAGACTGGCCCACCTGGTTGGGTCTACCCAACAGTTCACAAAGACTTGAGTCTGTGGGCATGCAGATACAACAGGGCTTCCCTTTGCCCACCCACCAGTGATTTCTTGGGTCTGGAGCAGGTCGAGGGCAGAGAGGAGGGGAGGTCCCCTCCTGTCTAGATTCCTGAGTTCCGGGTATGATTGTGTGCATGCTTGTGTGTGGGCAGAAGTGCCTTTTCATAGTGGTGCATCTGGTGTCCTGTCTGTGCACTTCTGGGTGTCTGCACTTCTGTCTACATCTGTGTGTTGGTGTGTGTGCATGTCAGGCAGAGCCTGCCTCGGCTTCAGGGCAGCCTCGGGCCAGGCAGGAAGCAGGGCAGGACCAAGGCAAGGTTTGTAATAAAATCAGCCGCTTTGTAATAAAATCAGTGATTCACAGTGGCCAGAGTGTGTGTGTGTGTGTGTGTGTGTGTGTGTGGCTCTCCTCTTACCCATGCTGGGGTGAGCTGCAGACCTCAGATCACACCCCAACACAGCAGTCACACTATGGGGGCCGGAGAGACACTATATAGGACCAGGCCCAAGCCATCCTTACTGGCTGAGTACACCCACCCCTGCTACCACCAGGGGTCACCAGCTAAGCTAGAGGAAGTTAGAGAGGCCAGGGAATGGGGGCTGGGGATGCCAGAAGTCCTTGGTCCCCCATCAGGCCCCTGGCCTTTGGAAAAGGGACACTGGAGGGACCCTGCTCAAAGCTGCTGCTCAAGGAGGGCAGAGGACCCATTCACATCCCCAGATGAGACAGAGCAGTGCAAGGCAGTGAGCCAATGAGCAGGCAGTGGGCGCAAGCGGCAGAGGTTTATTAACCGTGAGTGATTGGAACAGGAGGGGTGGGATCCTGCCAGCCCAAGGATGGCAGGTGGCAGGGTGGGCGGTGGGCAAGCTCAAGCAGGGAAGAAAGAGCTAATTCTGCTCTTGAGGGTCACAGCCAGCAGGCAGGGGAATCGGGGCCCCAGTCCAGTGCCCACCTTACTGCCGGTGGAGCCTCCCTGGGCAGCATTTGCATAGTGACCAGCAAGAACCCACAGTTGTGGAGGGGCTCAGCCTGTCCTGAGGCTCTTTTACAAAAGGAGAATTTGAAGGCATTGGTGGGTCCCCAAATTAGCAAAAGACCCCTGGGCCCATCAGAGGGCTCAGTCCAAGGGGCGAGGCCAGTGAAGGGGCAGGGCAGAGCTATGGGGGCATCCCCCCAGCAGCAGGCAGAGCTGGGATCAGGGTGGTCCTTGAGAGTCCAGAGAAAAAAACGCAGACAAAGTCAGAACAAGGCCGTTGTAGAAAATCCACTCAGTGGGTAACAAAGAACAGTGGGTGTGGTGGGAAGTGCCAGTGGGTTTAGTGTACGCCTGGCTCTGGGCAAGTTCCTCCCTGGAGGAGGCAGGGAGGGTCTGGGGCCAACCAGCACCAGGGGCCGTCGTGGCCAGCCACATGGCCTTGGGACGCCTGCGTCCGTCCCAGGCAGAGAGCCCAGGCCAGAGCCCACCCACCCAGCACCTGCAAAAGCCCAGCCTTGATACTGGGGTCACTAAGTGAGGTACTTGGGTTGGTTCCCTGGATGGGCTGCCACTCCTGCTCTGGGAAGGTGCTGGTGGCCAGCCACCAGCCCCAGGCTAGAGGAGGGGCTCTGGGGGGTGAGTAAGAAGGACCCAGCTAGCAGGTCAGTGTTCCGCGGCAGTAAAAGTGGGGGCAAGAGATGACACTGACCCTGAGGGCAGAGAGGGACAAGGTAACACAGGCCTCGAGTGATTTGTGACGTTAGCAATCCAGGCCCCTGAAGAAGGGGTCACCTGAAGACAGAGATTCCCCAAGTGGGGTGAGGGGCACCAGAAGATGCAGCACCCCCCAAAACGTGGGGTTTCAAGACTCAGTGCTGGGGTCCTTCACTCCCGGCCAGGGGGGACCACGGGTAGCCGGGAGGAGCGATGAGCAGGCGCGTGGGGCTCCAGGAGCACCAGGGCACTGGGGCTGTCGGGACGGGCCCATGGACCTTGCGCAGGCAGGGCTGTGGCTGGGTGGGGGACCAGGATTTTCAGAGGCATGCAGGGTCCGGGCCGGGCGGGCCGGGCAGGGCTGGGGTCCCCCCCACGGCTGCCCGGCCTGCGCAGCCCTAGCTCTCCTCCAGGTGGAGACTGATGAACTCCTGGATGCACCTGCGGTATTGCAGCTCGGTTGGGCTGCTGCCCGCCAGGGGGCCCAGCTGGCCGGGGGCCGCCTCAGCCTCCCTCATCTCCTCGGCCATGCGCGCCAGACGGAGCCTGGGGGAGGGGCGCAGTGTGAGGCAGCGCCTCTGACCACCCGGCGCTCGCGGAGTCCCGCCCCCACGGCCGCGCGCGCTCACAGCGTAACGATGTCTGCGTTGGCCGCCTGCACGGCGATGGTTAGCGGGTCCTGCTGCTCCTGGTCCAAGGCGTGCTGGTCGGCTCCGCGTTTCAGGAACAGGCAGACCTGGCTGGGAGCGGAGGGCCGTGTCTAGGCGAGGTGGGCTGGGCGCGGGTGAGGCCGGGAGGGGCAGGCTCACGAGACTCACCCGGTGCGGCCCAGGAGCGTAGCGTGGTGCAGGGGCGCCCGGCCCCGGCTGTCTCTTTGGTTAACGTCTGCTCCGTTTTGCAGAAGGAATTCACAGATGATCAAGGAACCCTGGGGAGCCGGGCGCCTAGGACTGAGCCAAGAAATGGCCCCCTACAGGGCCCCCACACCAGGGCCCTCAGCCCTGCCTGCCCAGCCGGGACAAGCCTGCGCTCCACCCGGGAGAGGATGCACACATTGGCGTGCAGCTTCCTGCCACACTCACCCCTAGCACGGCCTGCACCAGCGGCGTTTTGCCTTCGTCCTCTGCGTCGGCCCAGTTTACCTCCGCCCCGTGGGCCAACGCTGCGGCCAGCGCGGGGAGGTCGCGAGTGCGCGCTGCGCGGTGAGCCAGTAGTCCAGGATGCAGCTCACGCACATCTGCCAACCCCCAGGCCTCGGCCTCGGCCTCGGCCTCGGCCTCGGCCTCTACCTCACCACTGGACTCCTCTGACTCTGCACCCTCTGCGGGAAGATGGACAGGGTTAGGGTCTTTGACTTCACTGGGTGGGGGTATACCAGGGCTGCAGCGAGATGGAAAGGTGTGTACCAACCTTCCTCAGTGACACTGTCCACCACTGAGCCTGCACCAAAGGCCAGGACGTCTGAACTGCCATCAGAGCTGCCTCCCAGGCCACTGTCGCTGCTTAGACCTGCAGGGTCACAGGCTGGTGAGGGGCTTGAGCAAGGCAGGCCCCTGACTCTTCCCAGAACCACAGGGAAGGCTTAGCCCCACTGGCCCTCCAGGGGACCTGGGAAGGGCAGAACCAGCGCTAGCTAGGAAAGAGGAAAGGATAAAAAACCACCAGGCCTCAAAGGAGCCAAGGGTAGCCCAGGGCCAGGTTCTGGGGTCTTCAGGTACTGGAAGCCCAGCCTGGCCAGCAGGGAAGAAGCCAGGCCTCAGAGAAGCCTGAGGCTTAGGGCCAAGGCGACAGCGCCCTCTGCTGCCTGCAGTCACCCCCCTCATTCCCATCATGCACATAGGCCCTCCAGCAGTGCGTGCGTGCACACACACACACACACACACACAGCTCTTAACAGTCCCAGTTTCAGCCTCCAGGTGGGTGAACAAGAAAGCCCTGCTAAAGCTCCAGCTCTCCCCACAGCCAGCCCAACCTCCTTGTGACACTGCCTAGCTCTGTCCCTCCTATGTGGGAAAGCTGTCCTTTCTGTCCCTGAGCAAATGCCGTCCATACTTGTCCATGTGCCAGGGAGTCTTCACTGGCTCCCCTTCTTTCCTGGACGGGGTGGCAGGCCCCCAAAGGGGGTGGGCAGCAGGGGATGGGGCCTCCCAGAACTTACTGCGTGGACCAGCCCCCGCTGCCCCTGCGTCAAAGTAGGAGAAGAGGGAATCCAGCTCATCGGGACAGAAGAGGGAATCCCGGCGGAACTTGCGCTCCAAAGTGCCTGCTGCTGGGGGGTGGGCCACGTGTTCAGAGGGGGAAACTGAGCACCAGGATAGGAGGGTGCCCCAGGCCCCACTGGGAGTTGGACAGAGTTCCAAGGTGCCTCTGTCTCCAACCCACCTCCCACCATGACTCTCAGGGATCAGGGGCTCAGACCCAGAGAATTGCAAGAATTACAATTGTTTGTAATCCTGCCCAGGTTTATAAGTGGGTGTGGCTGCTAACAGCCCTCTCACCTGAGGACAGAGCAGCCACTGAGGGAAGGACAGGTTCAAGTCGGACCTTGCGGCGGGTGGTAGGAGCACGGGGGGAGCTGTGGGGGCGCTGGCACTTCTGTGCTCGCCAGTGCCTTGGGGCATCTCGGGCCAGTGCTGTTGGAGGCTTCCGCAGAAACTTCTTTTCCACGTATTTGTCCTTGATCCAGGCCTCCTTGTCCTGCCTGGACCAGGGGCAAACATGAGTCTGCATTCACTGGCTGAGGCTCCTCTGGCCAAGTTGGGCTGCACCCCACCTCACCTGGGGCTGCTGGCTGTGGGCTTCCTGCTGCCCAGGCCCTCATACTGGGCCTCATAGATCTGGTTCATGGTGCTATTTCCAAGCTCACACATCAGCTGGTGAGAGAAGGGTGTGTGGAGGTCCGTACAAGCTCAAAAGACCCCATACTCCCACCCAACCCAGGGTCCTAGAGGACTTTAAGAGCACCCCCCACCTTTAGTAGCTCTGGCTCCCAGGAATCCAGTGTCAGGGACCGAACCTTGGAGCAGTGGACACCCAGACTCCTGGACAGCAAGGAGATAGGGCTGGGTCAGGTTGCAGCTCCACCTGGCTTGGCCCTGCCCCACCCCACCGAGTCAGGGAGGCCACCTGTGGATGCCTGAGCACTCAATGCAGAGTAGCACGCCAAGGTTGATGCTGGCCCAGCGGGGGTCTGGCTGGCCACAGTCGCCACACTGGCCATTGCCAGCCACGCTCTGTACCCGCTGTAGCACACTCTCACCCTTGACACCGCGTTCCCGAGAGTCCGTGGCAGAATCGATGCTGCTTGTGGACGGAGATGCTGTGCGGTCCAGCCTCTGGGACAGTGTGAGGGGCCATTCAGCCCGACTCCCCTGCAGGCCCTTCCCCCACCCCAGTCAGGGGCCCTCAAGCACAATCCAAGACACACACACAGGTGTGCACACATACAGCACGCACACGCATGTACATGGCACTGCACACACACACACACACATGCAGCCTGCAGGAGCTGCCTCATGGACCCACAAGCAAGCATGTGCAAGTGGAAGGGCAGGGTGGGCCACACCTCGCTGTAGCAGCTGTCTGGGCTCTCGCGGTAGGCAGAGGCAATGCTGGCCTGCACAGCTTGCACCCAGGCCTGCCTGAGCTTCTCCGAGTCGGCCTGCAGCATGCAGCTCCTGGAGGGAGGGGCTGGTTAGGCTGGGTGGGTAGGGCTCCCCCCCCTGCCCTGGGCTGGGCCTCCTCACTTGGTGGGCGACACGACCTCAAAGCAGAACCTCCGCTCGATGTCCTCACAGGGCTTCACGGAGCACAGGCGGAGGTCATCCACCACCACAGTCAGCGCATCCTGTGGGCAGCACCACTGTGGACATCTGTCTGCTCACCCCCACCTGGCACTGACCACCTGTTTTCTTCTTCACCTTAGAGACCTCCAGCAATCTATTCCAAACTCCCCGTTACCTGACCATTCGGGCCTGGTGTCCATCAGTATCCTCAGCTCTGTGCCAACCCCCATTGACTAACCCACCCCATAGTCCAGGTGGGGAGGGGTCCAGCCACCAGGACCCCAACCCAACGCACCTTGAGTTTCTTCTGGTAAACAAGCTGGCTGTTCTGAATGGAGAACCAGCGCCTAGGTGAAGTGGATGGGCAGGGGGTCAGGCAGTGCTGGCCCCATGCCCACTCTGCTCTTGGCCCAGCCTGCCCTCAGCCCTGCCTGAGAAAGGCCCTCACCGGTTCCATGTCTTGAAGGCATTGCTGGCTCTCTTGAAGAGGTAGCCCTCCATCACCACGCCGCTGGGCGCATCCACGTCGAATTCCACTTTTGACTCATCATAGGAGAAGTCCTGGGGAATGCAGAGCCAGCCCTCGGGGAGTGGCCACCACCAGAAGACCCCGCCATCCTCCCAGGCTCACCCAGAGTGAAGGACGAACTGAGGTACATGCTCAGACAGGAGACCCTCTGCCTGGTACTGCAACTTCCTGACTGGGTGAGACCCCCTGCCCAAGACCCCGCAGGCAGACCTTGGCATTCACAGCTGGGCTCCAATCCCCCCCACCAGCTTGCAGGACAAGAGGGCTGCAATCAGGAAGGAAGCCCCCCCCCCCCCCCCCCCCGCATCCTGAGTGCCCCGTGCAAGTCGCCAGCTGGGTCAGCTCCAGCAGCCTGACAGAGCTCCATTGAGGAGCCAGAGCCTTGGGTGTCCTGTGTGTCCTCCGTCCAAGCAGGCCAGGCCAGAGGAGGAGAGGTCTGGCCACCTGCTCTCAGGCCGAGTGGGGGCAGGAAGGCACAGCTGCCACCACTCCCTCAGGTGGGGGAAGGGGTCCGCCTTCAGCCTGCATCTTGCTGGTGCCAGCAACCAGCCCACAGGTGGCGGGTGCAGTCCCGGCCTTTGGAGGTGGTGGGAGGTGTCCGTGGTGCTGAAGTGCCCCAGGCGGGGAGGGCCTGGCTTCCCCTTGCAATGCCCATGCCCACACGCCCAAGGGTGGATAATCTCACCTGCAGTAGTGTCTGAGGGCCAGAGGAGGAGCGGGTGGGAGGGGAAAAGACAGCCAGTGAGTGAGGGCCCTCCCACAACCCACAAGTAGCCCCACCCCCTAGCATCCCACTGCCTCAGGCCCACCAGAGTGGCTCCCACCTGCAGCCAGCCCCCATCTGGTGATGGCCCAGGCCACTGTGCAGCAGGTGAACCAAGGCCAAGGACCAGCAGCCCTCAGGCAGGAGGCCTCAGGTCCCAGCTCCAGCCCCTCCTCGTACCCAGCCCACCCGGTGAGGCTCCCAAGGAGGGGACTCATCCCTCTCACTACACGTTCCAGAGGGAAGCAGCCTCAGCCTGGCACAGAGGGCATGGGCCTGGCGGGGAGGTGGGGCATGCAGCTATGCCTATGGCCCCAGGTCGGGACCGCAGGGAGGTGGGCCGGGGGGTGGGGGTGGGGGGGCTGGGGGGTGAGGCTGAGAGCAGGCTCCGGGAGCCTCACCCGCTGCTGGATAGCCGCGTGCTTGCGCTCCATCTCTCGCTTCTCCACGGCAGAGTCGATCACCAGCTGGTCCAGCTGTGGGGTTGGGGGCATCAGAGAGGCAGTGAGCCCCTCCCCTGAGACCCTGGCCCGGGTCCGCCTTCCCCAGGCTCACCTCAGCTGCCAGCTTTTTCATGTAGGGGTCCAGCTGGTGCAGGAGGCTGTAGCCCTGCTGGAAGAAGCTGTGCTGGGCGTGCATGAAGGACAGCATCTGCAGGCACAGGGGCCAGTGAGCAGGGCTCTCTGCACGGGCCTGCTCACAGGCACCCCCCACAAGCACTCACAGAATCCAAGATCTCAAACTTCTTCTTGGCCTGGAGGACATTAATCTGCCAGAGGAGGAGCAAACAGGCCAGGTCTCAGGGCCAGGAACCCATGGCTCCACCTGACCAGAGTCCATCCAGGCTGCCAGTGGTCCTGAGAGCCCCAGGTCACCCTCAGTGTCTTGCCATGCCAGCCTCAATCTCCCATGTTGGACACAGGGTCCTATCCAGGCAAAGCCAAGCATCTCACCCCTGCCTTCCTGTTGAAGGTCCTCAAGCCCTCAGCCCACAATGCTCATCCCCACCTCTTGACTCGTGCAGGACAGACCCCTCCCTGTTTCAGGAGCCAACCTCTCAGCTGACCTGGAGCACATAGTCCAGGGCTAGGTGGCGGAAGCACTTCCGGGTGAGGGTGAGGGCACCCGTGGCCTCCTCCACCTCATGGGGCCGATGCCTTGGGGCCTGAGCATTCCGCACCAAGGAGAGCTCCATGTCCTCCCGCACCTTATCAAACTGCTTCTTCGTCTCCTTGAACTTCCGTACATCCCTGAAGGCCAGTGTTGGGTCAGAGGTCAGAGGCGGGAGAAGGGATGTGCTGACCCAACCTCTAACAGCCTTTCCTCTACTCCCAGCTTCTCCTCTGCTGCTGGGCAGGGCCTCCTTTCTTGCTCGCTATCCTGGCCCCCACCCCACCCCTGCCACCAGCCCCCTCCCCTGCTCCCTGCTCCAGGATGTCTCCAGCCCTTCACACCTTACTCCAGACCCAGTGATCCAAAGTCAACAAACATCTCCCCTGTGGTACCCCCAGCAACCCAACCACACCTATGGGGACTGAGCTGGACCCTGGGTCCTCCAACCAGCCTTGAGACCTGGGTCTGGATACCCTTGGCCACTCCCCTGTCCTGGAGATGAAGCACAACCTTGGGGCTTGGACCACTCACTCTTTGACAAAATTGTGCAGCTGCTGTCTCACAGACCTCTGGGCCTGGTCAAACAGGATCTGGGGACAGAGAGGCAGGGAGGAGCTAGTGGGGGTTTGTCCCTACAGAACAACCCACTGGAGGCCCCATCCATCCCCGCAGTGAGAATCAGGAGAGTTCTGCCCTCCTACCCAGACCTGCCTGGGCCCAGCTCTCTGCAGAGGGTGCTACCAGTGCAGCCTGTTCTGTACCAGGAGCTGGCCTCTGGGGGCCAGAGAATGGCTCCCAGCCTGGGTTGGTGCCCAGAGGCAACAGCTGTGACCACCTGCCCCTCTTTCCACCTGGCCCTCAGCCAGTCTACAGACTAATGCTGTCAGATGGGCTCCTCCTTCAGCTACACCCACAGTGCTCACATGGGCAGCACATAACAGCCACTGGAGGCTGCCCACCCTTGGCAGGAAGGGCTCCATCAGAGCCAGCCTGGGGAGAAGTGGGGCATGGTGGTGAGGGCTTCATAGTGGAGGGGCTTCAGGGTCCCCCCCACAGCACTCAGAATCAAACCCTCATGTAGAGGAGGGCTGGGCCAAACCAGGACAGGCAGAGAGACAGGAACTCAGCTGAGCCATCCTGAGCAGGTTTATTTCTGAACTTCCCTGCAGGGGTGGGGGCCCCGCGTTTAGTCTGGGCTCCAGTTCCCAGACCACGCCCCGCCATGTGCCTCAGCCTGTTCTGTGTGTCTGTCCCCACCAGTCCTGGCCCTGCCCAAACAGTGAGGGCGAGTCTCGCAGGGATGATGCAGGGTCAGCTGGGACGATGGAGTGAGTACTCTGCTCAGCTGGGAGATCGGGATGAGCTTCGAGGTCTCCCCCACCTTGAGACCCCACTGCCCATGGCCCTAGGTTGTGCTACTTCCCCTGCCTCTAGGACCCAGTCTGTCTCTTACCTGGGACATGGCAGGGCTCCCAAAGGAGGCCTCCACACCCCACTGACTCACAGACATGGGTGGCCACCACTCTCACAGACTGGATGTGTAGGACATGGCCTCCCTCATGGGTGGCCACCCACTTGGCTCCCTGTGAGCTAGTTAGTCTGTTCCAGGCCAGGGAGGGCCTTTGGGAGCTGCTGGAGGCAGCAGGATGGAGGCTGGGGCCTCACACCCATGAGGCTCACCGTGTGGTAGTTGACCATCTCCTGCAGGCTGTCTCCAAACCTCTGCAGACATTCCTGGGGAGAAGAGCAAGGGGCTGAGGCCATGGTGCCGGTGGCACCTCACCATGTCCAAAGGGTCCCCTCCCTGCCCACAGGATACAGAGCTGCACCTGAGCAGAGTCCAGAGTCCAGACACCTGCTCATGAGCCTGGGCACCCTGGAGGGGCTGTCTCCCTGCTCCACCCCCACCTGGCGGTCAAAAGCCAGCTGGCACCTCACCGAGATGACGGTGTCACCTTGGCACTGCTGGGACAGGTCACGGACACCACTCACAAAGAGCCTGTTGGTGGTGACGTAGGCCTTGCCGGCCTCGATCATGCCACTGCACAGCTTGACCAGCTATGGACGGGACAGAGCAGGAAGGGTGAGGGTCTGGCAGCTCCTATAAGCAATGCTCACAATGGCCGAGAGGTCCATTCCAGCCAGAGAGAAGTACACAGCTCCCAAGGGAGGTCAGTGCGAGGTCAGAATTCAACTCAGGGCCCACTGGTGCCCAGGATGCAGCTGCCCCTGAGCAGCCTGCATAAGCCTGCTGGCACACAGGACAGTCCGTGGTCTGGGCTCTGGAGCAGCAGACTGGGCAGGACAGGGGAACTTAAAGTAGGGTGCTAGGGCTGGGGTGTGATGTGGCACTTCAGACTTACAGGCAGCCAGTGTGGGCTCATGCCACTGACAGTCCCTTCTTCCTCCCCGGCACTGATTCTGTCACCCCCAGGTCCCCAACCCAGGTACACTGGGCACAACCACACAGCAGCTGTCCCTCATTCAGCAGCCAGCAGAGGCCTGGGTGACATGCCTGGGTCATGCCCTCAAGGGGATGAGACTCACGTAGATGCACGTGGTATGTGCACCCTGGGATGTGTGTGGGAGGACACGGATGGGGGAGTCAGGGGCAGATCCAGGTCCTGAGCATGCACGTGAGTGTTTGCACACTGCTGGGGGTGCATGAGCTCCTAAGTCCTGAAAAGCCAGTCCTGCTTTCAGACTAGGGGGCTAGGATGGGCGGGCAGAGCAACACTGACCCTCCATGTGCCCCAGGCCTCCCCCTCACCTTATCCAGTTTGGCCTCAATCTCGACCACATCTGTCTCTACCTCGTCGATGGTGGCCCTGCAAACAGAACAGGTGGCTGGGATCAGTCTGCAGCCCGCTGTGCTGACTAGGGGACAGACTTGGGCTTCGTCTCCCCTTGCACCTCCCCAGGGGGGTCTGCCATAGAAAGAAGCTTCCAGGAAACTGAGGTTGGGAGAGGTGATCACTCTGTCCTGAGGGCAAGAGGGAAGAGACCTAGGTTCAGCAACTCTGGAGCCATCCAGCACCCAGCATCACCCCAGGAAGAGGCCACATTGGTGGAAACACCCTCTGCCCAACTGAGACTGATGCACCAGGAGTCAGGGGATGGGAGGGCAGAGGTTAGAAAAGGCCTCAACCCTTGAGGACAGCAGGGAGCCAGAGAGCCACAGTGGTGGTGCTCATGACAGCCTGGGCCAAGCCTTGCTGAGGAGCAAAATAAAGCCCCAAACCAGCTGAGAAGTGGGGTCCACCAGCTCCTCAACCCCAAAACTCCAATAAGCACAGTCCACCTGGAGGGAGAGGTGGGTCAGGTCTCCTCAGAGCCCACTCCCATCAGGGCAGCCTGACAATGGGGCTGCCATGGGGTGGGAAGAGTTAAGGAATGACATCACCGGGAGAAGCCAGGGGAGAATCCCGGAAGCCAGAGGCAGATGGATCAGGCACGTGACACCCCCACCCTCTGGGAACAGGAAATAAGGAAATAGGGCCAGGATCCCAGCAGTCCCCCACCCTGCACAGTCAACTCAGCTGGTGAACCAAGCCCATCTGACCTGCCTGGGATGGGGAACCCGGGGGGGGGGGGGGTACAGGCACAGGCTGGGGCAGAGGCAGTCTTCCAGGGACAAGTCTTGGGTGGGGGGTCCAACAGAGGGGAGGCCACCCAGGTCTAGCATCCCCTCACCCCTTGCTACCCCCACTCCCAGGGCAAGCAGAGAAAGGAGGAGTTTCCAAACTTAGGGATGGGACCGACAGGTCACATGGGACATGGTCTGGAGCTGGGACTGAAATGGCCAGGCTGTCCCAGCCAGGAACTATCAAAGGTCCTGTCTGCCCGTGCTGGCCGGACATCAGCTGTTCTGGGAGCAGCCCCCACCCCTTGAGAGGCTGAGGGAACCTAAGTCCTGGACCAGAGTGGGGACAAAGGAAATGCAGCTTCAGCAGCTGCTTGGACCATGGGTGACCTGTGTGTGCACAGCAGCCTGCCAGGCTCAGGAAGAGTGCCTGCAACTACTGCCGACCCACACCTTCCCTGTGTCCACACAGGGAAGCTCGGACTCTGCACTTTTGACCACTGGCTTGAGAGTCCCAGAACAGAGAAGGGAGCGTCTGCCCAGAAGAGTGCTATGGGGTCACCCTGGCTCCCCTGAGAAGACTGGACAGCTGCACCCAGAGCCACTGCCCTTGACCAGGAGCCCGTCTTTAGGACATGGCAAGGGCCGTGCTGAGCCGGGAGTGCAGACGTGCTTGCGGCGACAGGGTGGGTGCTCAGCAGAGGTTCAGCAGGAGCCCTTCTTCTCCCTTCCTCAGACTGGGACCCGAGGTCTTTCTCTGGCTCCCTGCAGTGGGCCAGGGGAGGAGGCCCCTCCACCAAAGCCCTGACTCAGCGCCTGAAGCCCCACCCAGGGGACGGGCCAGGACACCCTGAGGTGGTGCCCCTTCCTCAGCTTCTCAGGACCCCCACCACAGTGCCCCTGGTCTAGGGGGTATTACAAGCCCCTCCCCAGGCCAGGAGACCCCAAGCACGCTAGGGGACTAGGCTCTCCATGCTTCCACATACTCCCACAGCCCCACCCTCAAATGAGCTACACCTGAAGGTAATGGACAGAGGCTCTGCAAGCTCCACTTAAATCACAGCCCACCCCAATGCATGGAGCCAGGCTTCCACAGCCTTCAGATCAAGGTGCAGTAGCCATCTTCAACCCCAGCCCATACTCACAGGCAGGCTCCAGGCACCTCCCTGCCAGAGAGAGACACTCCAAGCAGTTCAACGGGCTGGTTGTGGGAGGGGAGGCCCAGGATTAAATGGGGTTCCAGTCCCTCATATGCCCATCCACAGTGGGAGGAAGAGCCACAGGCTTCTGAGTAAGGGTGAAGTTGGGTGCCTCAGTCTGGATCAAGCCGCAGCAAAGAGGCCCTGGCCATGACTCCCCCACCACCCAGGTCCAAGATTCTGGGTGCCTGAGTCACTCAGATCAGTCAGCAATGGAAGATGGGAGAACCCAGAGGATGACCTCCAGTCTCTCTGCCCAGGGCCTGGGGCCACTCTGGGCCAACCCTGACCCTCTCAACTCCAGGCTCCCGAAGGCCTTTGTTAATGACTCCTGGTGAGGTGGTTTTGCAAGAGGCTGGCTCTAAGGATGCTGAGGCAGGCTCCCAGAAACCCAGCATGCACATGCAAGAATGTCCAAGAATACACATGCAGAAGCATGACACACGCTCATGCACAAACATGCATGCATGCAACGGCAGAGTGTTTATACATATGTGCTCCAGAGAATGGGGTGCAAACATGTGCATGGACATGTGTACCTGGTCTTAGAACACACCTATACACAGACTAAGGTGTTTACAGCACAACACACTCAGTATGTGAATCCATAGGGACAGGTAATACACACACATGCGTGCCTCTAACCATCATGAGTCTAAGTGAAGGCACAAAGCATGTCAGTCCAGGGGACAGCTCACCCACACATCCAGGTACATGGTGTGGCACCTCAAAGGGGGCAGAGTGGCAAAGCTCACACATGTGCACCTACACATGTGCATGTGCAGAGGCATGTGGCCTCACGAAGGGGCATACTTGCAAACTGCACATGGGAAGTGCTCCATTACTGTTTGCCAAATGTTGTCCAACCATTGAAACAGATGCACACTTGTGTACACGTCCATGAATATGTGGTTCATGCAGATGTGCATGCCTGCATGCTCAGGAATAATGAAAGGTACACAAACCCCCAGTGGATACTTGTCCTCTCCCACCATCCTGGACAGCCCCCACCCTCCAGGCCCTGTGGCCAAATTACCCTTCATTCCTACCAAGTGGCCTACTCTAGGCCCTAAACGTAGCAACAGCTGCCTGTACCCATGCATTGCTCTGGACACATGGGCTAAAACAGAGTCGAGGGATGAACACCCTGGACCCAGACAACCTTGCCCAGAGCTGGGCTGCAGGGTGGCTGGGGGGAGGGGGGGACCTCAGCCAGTACAGGTTGCCACAGCAGAAAAGTGTAGATACAAAGCGGGGGTGGACAGTGCTGGAGATGGCCGTCCCCACAACTGCCCAGCCGGACACTGATGCACGGGGGCTGGGACGCCCACACTCACACCCTCCGAGCGAGGTGAGCCACACAGGGGCGTCTTTTGTTCTAGTCCCCCGGGGCGGGGGCGGGCCGGGGCCGCTGCTTTGTCCCGAGCCGGGCCCTCCGCCTCGGTCTCCGGCGGCCACAGCGCGGTCGCAACGCTGAGCAACGCCGCCCGCACAAAGGCGGCTCGCTGCCCCCGCCCGCACCCCTCTCCCGGCGGCCAGGACGCACCTGAAGCGCGGCGAGTCCTTGATGCACTCCTCGAACTCCACCGTCATGGCTGCAGTGGCAGGGCGCTCACTGGACCGAAGACCGCGGCGCGCCGAGCGGCACCCCCGGCCGCCCGCCCGCGCTCGGCGCCCGCCCGCCCCGGAATGAGGCCGCCGCGCCGCCGCCCCGCCCCGCCTGTCACTGCCGGGGAGCGTCGCCAAAGTCCGCCGCCGCCGCGCGCGCTGCCTGCTGTCACAGCCAGGGAGCGTCGCCGAACCCGCCACCGCGCACCACTGCTTTCACCTCCGGGGAGTGTCACCAAACGCCCTCCCTGTGTCCACTGCCACAGGGTCGGGGAGCTTGATGGGCCGAGACAGTTGGGCTTCGGGGACCGTCGGCCAAACCCAGGAACCGGGAGGGCGCGGGCTCCGCCCGCTCCAGCCATCCTAGCCATTGCGCAACTTGGGGCGTTTGCAAAAACCACATTTGGGAGGTCTTGGCCGCTACTCGGCGGACAGACACGCCCCTGAGGACTGGGCGGGCGGTGGGCGGCAGAGCGGGAATAGGGAGCTAACCAGTGAGTGGAGGCGGGCGCCTGAGAGCGTGCGGGGCAATAAGTGGCTATGAGCGCGCCTCCAGGGCGCAGTCGCGGTCCGGCCGGCCGCTCGGCGGCGGCGGCACTTTCCACCCGCTCCCTAGGCCTCGCCCCGCCTCAGCCCCGCCTCTCCCCGGCAGCCTGCGGGGAGCGCGCAGGCGCAGGCACGGTGGGCGTGGCCGGCCTGAGGACACGTGGGGCACTAGCCATGGGTCCCTCCGGCGCAGTGCGCTCAGTGCGGGCGCGCTATCTCGTGTATTTCCAGTACTTGGGCACTGGTTTTAAGTACGTATCTCGGCCTTCCCCCGACATCCGTCACCTGGCTAGCAGGAAAGATGCGACCCGGCCGGGGAGAGCTCGCGGGAGTTAAATCCAGGGTCAGCGGGCAGACAGGGTGGCCCGGGTACAGCTTGCCCAACTTTCGGGCCCAGGAAATGCTTTGTTTGGCCTTAGGGCGGGGTGGGCAGGACGCGATGGCCTTCATCAGGTAACCCCACTCGCCTCTGTCCGCAGTGGAGTCGCGGCCGTCAGAGGCTCCCAACGTGCCATTGGAGTGCAGAACTACCTGGAGGTGAGGTCTGCCCGGCTGGGAGGGAGGCCCCGGTGGGAGCCTGGGGATGTGTCCCCTGCGGCCCTGGCCCTAGCTCCGCTGCCCCAAAGCTTTGTCGCAGCAGGAGGCCGCAGAGCGACTGAACTCTGTAGAGCCAGTCAGGTTCACCATCTCCAGCCGAACCGATGCGGGAGTGCACGCGCTGAGCAACACGGCGCACCTGGATGTCCAGCGCCGCCCGGGCCAGCCGCCCTTCTCCCCCGAGGTGGTGGCCCAGGCCCTCAACACTCACCTGAGGCACCCAGCCATCAGGTGAGCCCCCAATCTGAGCATGGTTATCCTGTGCCCTACTCTTCCTTGACACCGGTGATCCACGGTGGGTGGAGGCTGGAAGTCCAGACTGGGCAGAACCTGGAGGTGAAGGGGCAGGCACTGAGGTGTCACCTGGATATGTGGGCGGGGTTATTCCTTGCTGAGCCTGACCTGCTGCCACAGGGTGCTGCAGGTCTTTCGTGTGCCCAGTGACTTTCATGCTCGCCACGCAGCTACCTCCAGAACCTACCTGTACCGTCTGGCCACTGGCTGTCCTGGTCCTGACCAGTTGCCTGTGTTTGAGCGAAACCTTTGCTGGGCTCTCCGAACAGAGTGAGTGGGGGTAAATGCAAGTCAGGAGGAGGGGGCTCACAAGGCCCCTTGCTGGGCCTTTCCTCCTGACTGCCTGCCTGGTGTCCTGCAGCTGTCTGGATGTACCTGCCATGCAGGAAGCTGCCCAGCACCTCCTGGGGACACATGACTTCAGCGCCTTCCAGTCAGCTGGCAGCCCGGCTGCTAGCCCAGTGCGCACATTGCGCCGAGCCTCAGTATCCCCTGGCCCCACCAGTCCCTTTGTCCTCCCCCAGGAAAACAGGTGAGGAAGAGAGCTTTGCCCTGTGGTCCTCCCTGGCGCCACCTGGGAGGCCACCAGGGCTAAATGCAGCTCCAGAACTTCTCCCAACAAAGACGGGGTAGCACTCCCCCATCACTGGCTGGGAGTTGGGGACAGAGTATTACCCTCCTCTTGAGAACCTTTGCCTGCCCAGAGCTCTGCCCAGCAGACAGGTTTTGGCAGCCCATGAAAGGTTCCACTGGGACTAGTGGTTCCAGCCCAGCCTGGGTTCCACTGCCCCCAGCAGGCCTCCTGCAGAGGGTGGAGACAGCTACTGACTTCTAGAACCTTCCCAGTCAAGGGCAGCCCCAAGGGAGACTTCTGCATAGTCAGGCAGAAGAGCACCCGGCCTAGGGGTTGGGTGTTGGCAGTAAGCAGGCTGTGCTCCCCCTCTGAGCACCCCCATCCTAGTGGTCTCTCCATGTGAGGGCCCTGGGTGCACTGCTGCCTCACACAGGTTGTGACTGCTTTTGATTCCTTTCCATGGGCCCCTCCTGGGGATGGGTGGTAAGTGAGGGCTAGTACTTGGAGAGCTGACAACTAGTCCCCATCCCCAACCTATCAACAAACACTCTTGTCTGAAAGCACATGGTGGGACTGGGTGGCTGGGACTGGCCTTCGGCCTGGAATCACAGGCATCTATGTCCTAGGAAGCTGCACTTCTGGACTCTGGAGTTCGAGAGCCAGTCTTTCCTGTATCGACAGGTGGGCTGTCCTGGGTCCTCCTGGGGTGGGCCAAGGCAGACCCCTGTAGCAGCTTCATTCTGGGTTGCAGGTGCGAAGGATGACAGCTGTGCTAGTGGCTGTGGGGCTCGGGGTTTTGACACCCACCCAGGTGAGGGTGATTCTGGAGAGTCAAGATCCCCTAGGCAAGTACCAGGCCCACCCTGCTCCAGCCCATGGGCTGTTTCTGAAGTCAGTGCTGTATGGAGGCCTCAGGGACCTTGGTAAGAGGCAGCACCTCCCATCCAGGCTGGGTCTTCCCTGAGGGAGGGGGATCTTGAGGTCAGTCAAAGCCCTCCTGCTGTCCAACACAGAAACCCAGGTACCCAATGGGAAGGCTGTAGGAGGGGAGCTGGATTGGCCAAAGGATACCCAGCTGGAGAGGAGTTGCCACAGCATGGGATTCAGAGCCCTGTTTCTAGGCCCCTTGAGCAAAGTCCCTGGGGTGGTGGCTCTAGGGTGACCCCCACCCCAGGCTGACCTAAAGTCTCTCCACAGATCCTGCCTCCTGCACCCTGCAGGGTCCACAGTATGGGAATGATGACCCTGGCCACAGAACCCTAGGTCTGGCTGTTGAACCTGGTCATCTTGATCAATATACATAGCACATCCACCTCTCCTGCTTCCTTTCAATCTCAACCTACCCAGAGTCCCTGCCACCCTGGACAACCCGCCCCTCTGCCCTTGAGGAGACTGACACAGATTGGGGTGCAGGAAACAGGTGTAAACACCCAAATGTCCCTGGTTCTGCTTTTCCAGGAATACTACCCCTATCTTCCAGGGGCCTGGGAGCAAGAATAAAAGGTGAGGAGACCCCTGAGGCTTGTTTATTGACAGAGGTATCCACTTGGGCCAGCTGTATCTCTGGCCTTGTCCTAGAACAAGTTCTGCAGCCAGCCTGGCCATGGGATCTGCTCACACAGAGCACCCAGAATCCAGGAGTGGAAGCCGAGTTTCTCCTGCTGGGCACAGTGAAAGGCAGAGGTGAAAGCCTGGGTGGTAGGTGCATCAGCTGGGGGCCTGGGGGAGACCCTTCTTGAGCAGTGCCGTGAGGAAGCTCCCCAGCTCCTCATCCTACAAAAAAGGCGAGAAGGCCGTCACCCTGCTCCAGGCAGCACAGGCTGCCAAGGGAGAGAGCCCACCTACCTTTCCCAATGGGGCACTGGCGATTCCAACCACCTACCTGGTATGTCCAAGAAACTAACAGCACCTTGGTGCCTGGGTCCTCAGAGTGGGCAGCAGCCTGGATGAGGATAGACTCCACCGTCACAGAGCCATCAGGGAGGTGCTGCACACAGTGGTCCTTCAGGGTGCTGTGGAGAGGCACAGTGAGACCTGCCTTACCCAGGCGGAGGGGTCGGGTGGAGAGGAAGGCCAGGCACACCTTTTGAGGTGGCTGTAGACTCGCAGGGCTGTCTCCTGTTCCTTGCGGGTGTCCTGCAGGTGCACACGGCAGGTGAAGCGCAGCTGGTGCTCGGCCAGGCCTAGCTCCTTGAGGGCTTGCTCTGAGGATACCAGCCGGAAGCTCTGTGGGGCAGGGACAGGTCAGGACAAGTAGGGGTGCTACCCCCAACCTCCATCCACACACTCACACTGTCCTTCATGATCAGGGTGCCGTGCAGTAGCCGGGGCTTCTTGGCCTCAGGAAGTAGCCCTGTGAGAAGAGTGTGGCTATCAACACGTGTCACCCACTCACCAGCCACCCTGCCTGGTGCCCAACCTGCCCCTCATACCCTGCGCCATCTCTCGCTTCAGCAGTCCCAGAGAGATGCCCACAGGGATGCTGGGGCTCGTAGGCAGCGTCACCGTCTCACCGTTGGCTGGCATGTAGCAGCTGACTCCTGGGGGTAGAGATGGTGCAGACAGAACCTCAGTCTGAGCTGGCCAGCCCTGTCTGCACCAGTCCCAGGGGTGGGCCCTGCTTGGTGACCCTCTGCAGCGCCCCATGGCCACCTACGGAACTCCTGCTCAATCTTCTGCCGGAGGAACTCCATCTTCTTGGCCTCCCCATGTACCAGCAGCACACGCTCTGGCTCTGCCTGCCCCACCAGCTGCATGATGCCCTTGGCGTCAGCGTGGGCGCTGAACGACATGTACTCCACCTGCATCTTCACCTCCAGCTGTAGCACCAAGGTACAGATGTCAGTGCCAGGGGGCCACTGTCCCCAGGCCCATGGGCGAGGATGAAGACTCACCACCTGTCGCCCTTCCATCTCCAACTTGCGCTGCCCACTGAGAATCTTGTGGCCCACAGTGCCCTGCACACAGTAACCGGGCATAATGACCTGTAGGGCAAGGATAAGGCTCAGACGTGTGGCCACCCAGCTGCGCACACACCAGGGCTTCCACCTGGAATACCCGCACTGGAGGAGGCTGCTTCCACTCAGCCAGCTGCAGACCTTGGGGGACCAGGCCCAGAGCCCACCATCACGGCTGCTCAGTTCCCCAGGTCTGAGCTGCCTGAGTTGGACACTAGCACCCCCACCATCAGTGACCTCAGACCAGCCTAAAGCCAGGTCCATGGGCAGCTTGGGGACAGGGTGGGTAAAGAACCATCCATCTGCCCTCTAGCTGTAGGGAGCTCCTGTGGCCACCTCTCAGGAGCTGGCCCAGGGCCCAAAGCCCTCACCATGTTCTTCTCATTTCCTGCCCACTTTCGGAAGATCTGCAGGGACTGGCCAGCATGCAGCATCCCTGGCGTGGCAAACACAACCTAAGGGATGGATGAGGGTGGTCAGAGCACTAGACTCCTTGCCCAGCCCCACCACGGGCCCCAGCTTCTGACCAGGAATCCTCTGGGCCTGACATGGGATGCTGCCCATAGGGTCTAACCATGGGGCCTGGGTTGTCAGCAAATGCCCGGTCGAAGGCTTTGATGTGCTTGAATTCAAACATATTCCTCTGAACAAAGGTCTTCCGAATCTTCTGGTTGGTCCAGGTGATGAAGAGCTTGTAGTAGTGGTTGGCCTTCTCCGTCAAGCCCGTGGAGAAGTAGATGGGCACTTTCAGGTTCATGCGTTCCCTGTGGGCCCACCGACCTGGTTAGTGGTCACTGCCAGCGTCAGCCTGGGCCATGTCACTCATGCCCTTCACCTCACAGCTTGGCCAGAGTCGAGGAACTGAGCTCCCAGCTCTCTCCACCCCAATGGCCATAAGGCCAGTACCTGCAGCCTGTGTCCTATAACACGCAGAGTGTCCCAGAGCTGGTGTGTGGCAAGTTTAGGGCTGGACTAGAGACCCTGAGACCAGCTACCAATGATGTTGATGATGCTGGCCTGCAGGTACATGGCCAGCTCCACCCACCAACACTGAGCAGGGCCATGTCGCTGGCACCCTAACCATGGGGCTCCAACAGTGGTCTGTGCTGCCTTGACTTTTCAGGCCACCTCCCACCCAGGCTGTGCACAGGCCATGTGCCCCCCGCTACCCTCAGGCCAGGAGCAGTCCTCTCTGCACCTACCAAAAGGTCTCCAGCAAGATGCAGAGCTCCTGAGCACGGCCCAGTGCAAACACAGGGATCAGCACCTGAGGGAGGTGAGGCCAACTCAGGTGGAGCCCCTGGCCATGCCACCCACACCCAGCATAGCAGGTGACAACTTGCTCATTGTGCCTCTTTGAGAGACTGTGCTGGCTGATTTCAGTGGTCAAAGGCAGTGTCCAGTCAGAGGCATGGCCCAGGCCCCACCCTGCACACAGCCTGGTTCCCAGCCACGAGTAGACAGCAGGAGCCATGGGATGCTCTGGATAGCCCTTCATCCAATCTGAAGCTGGGAGCTGCTGTCTCCTAGGGAAGGTTCTTCAGGGGTTTCTCCTCAGTGCTAAATAAGCAGCACCCCACCACCACCACCCAAGACCTGACACACATCAGGGTGGCAGGGCCTGCATAGCTGGGTGGGGCTGGCTTCCATCCCAGAGCAGACACAGCTACCTTCCCGCCACGCTCCACGGTCTCATGGACTTTCTTCAGGAAGTCTCGCTCGCGGCAGCGCTTGGAGTCCCGGATGGTTGTGGCATAGGTGGACTCCGTGATGAGCAGGTTGGGACGGCACTTGTCAATCCAAGCAGCACTATAATGGGTGGGTGTGGCTGGTAGTGGACTGTCCCAGCCCCACTCACAGCCACCTTCCTGAACCACTCTGCCAGCAGCCTGCCCCTCTCCTAGATCCAATTGTACGTCACGGGTAGCACCCTCAGAAGGGCTGGTAGAGGCCCCAGCCTAGACCTGTGCCTTCCTGCCTCTGGGTTCCCAAGGTCAGGGCTCTCCACACCACCTACGAAACTCGTTGGGGACACCAATGCGCTGACCGCTCAGGTGCCCAGCACCACCACACCACAGGTCTCTAGTCCAGAAGGAACCCACAGGATGAAGCACAGAGGCCTACTTACCCCAAGTGGCGGTCCGGGGTCATGTTATAATCACCCTGGCAAAGAAGGCAACAGTGAGGAGGGTCTCCCAACCCCAGGCAGCCTTGCTGAACCACAGGCCCCTCCACTGACCGTGTAGACCACAGACTCTGAGCCCACTTTGATCTGGAACATGGCCGCCCCCAGCACATGGCCCGCGTAGTAGGCCTTGATCTCTAGCTCATCATCCACCTGCAGAGAGAACAGAGGGTTGAGCTTGGGCCTACAGGTGCAGGGCAGGTGCAGCTGAAGTCAGCATCTCCCAAGCCTCCCACCAACTCCATCCCTCTTGCAAAAGCCACCACAGGAGGTGAGGCAAGCTGGAGAGCAACAGAGGTGGCAGTTTAAAGCATGCAAAGTTCCTAGACACTGTTCCAGACAACATGGCTTTAGGTGTCCTCTCAGCTCCCAAGAAGGGGACTCTCCATACTGCACAGGCACAATACATGCTGACCACTCAGGTGCCCAGTACCACACCACAGGCTCTGGTCCTGAGGAACCCCACAGATGAAGCACACAGACCCTTACCTCCACAGAGAGAAAGAGGCAGGATTAAGAATAGAGGCAAAGTCCAAGAAACTACACAAGAGTGAAGATTCTAATAACCTAAATGAATCCAGTAGGTGAATTTACCAACACATTGAAGAAAACCAGGGCTGGGGTTATAGCCCAGTGGTAGAGCACTTGCCTAGCACATGTGAGGCACTGGGTTCGATTCTCAGTACCATATTAAAAAATAAATGAACAAATTTATTAAAAACAAAACAAAACAAAAACAATGGACTAAACTTTGAGGATGGAACAGCATGAAGCACAAGACAGGAGGATAGAGGAGGCAGAAAACACCCCAAGGGCTGAGAAATCGGCACGCAGGCCACAGCATAGCCAGGACCCACACGAGAACAGCAGACAGAGGTGTGCTGGAGTGTGGGACGAGAGACTGTTAGCCTGGTCTATCCTCATGAGGGTGGCCCTGCAGGCGCCTCAGAGGACAGGACCATGGCAGCAGTAGAGGAGGGACATTCCTGTGCTGCAAGCTGCAGTCCTGCCATCAGAGCCCACAGGGGTGGCCCCGGACAGCTACCCAGGCCTTCCTTCTATTAAAATGGGCCCTTCTGGGCTGGGGTTGTGGCTCAGTGGTAGAGCGCTCCCCTGGCAAGTAAAAGGCCCTGGGTTCAATCCTCCTCAGCATCACATAAAAATAAATAAATAAAACAAAGGTCCAACTACAACTAAAACATTTAAAAATTTTAAAAAAATGGCGGGGGGGGGGGGCCTTTTGAACACAGACCTTTCTTTCCCAGACTCAGAAAGAGAATCCCAAGTAGGGTGCAAGAATCCAGTCTCTAAAATCCCAGCTGACCAGCCTTGCAGTGGTGGGAATGTTCCCATTCCTCATGGGCATACCTGGCCTTATGCACTCCAGGAGGTCAGGGTCCTACCACATGGACGAAACTCAGGCTCAGAGAATGGTGGGGCTGGAGAACCCGGCATGGCCTTTGCCTGCCATTCATCTCAGCAGGAAGACCGGAGGACAGGACAAGAGGCACTGGACTGTCAAAACGTGTCCTCCCATGGGGCTGGGGCTGTGGCTCAGCAGTAGTGCACTTGCCTCACATGTGTGAGGCATTGGGTTCGATTCTCAGCACCACATATAAATCAATAAAAGTCTTAAAAAAAAAAAGTGCCCTCCCAGTCAAAGTTGCCTCCTTTGGCCTGGGTTTTGGGTGTGAGCCCTGAAAACAAGAGGGGTCACAGAAGGGGTGGGTGATGCTGGCGGTGCCACATGGGTGTCTGCACACCGCCCTCCTTCCCGATTCCTCAGTATTTCTTAAGGAACTCTCGGGGACAAGGCTGCCCATTTCCCATTAAGTCTGCTGTGAAAGGTCACCTCACTTCCAAGGTGACCACCCATCAGGGAGTGGACTTTAACACCGGCTTTGCTGCAGGAGCTCATAAGGCAGGTCCAGATGTGCAGCTGGAGGTGTAGGATGTTAGCACCTCTTTGGCCACAATGATTGGCCACCATGTAGGTCACTGCTTTGCCCATCTGCCCTGCAGTGGCATCCAGGACACACCTTAGCAGGTGGAAAACGTCCCTAGCATATTTCTTACTGGTCTTGCCTCACTGGTTTCTGCTGGCCCAGTTCCCTATGCCATGGTGCCCACGTCAACCAGTACCATCCAGGATCAGATAGTGACATGACCAGGTCACCAGCTCAATGACCTCACCTGACCCACACCCTGTGGGCACGTTCTACTTTGGAGAAAACAACTATAGAGATCTGCAAGTGGAAGACGGAGCCACAGCATATGTATGGGCTGAGACAGATTCGCCAGTCTCTCCACCACTCCAATACACAAGAGCTCTCCCAGCTGCCCCCCAGTCTGTACTGTACAGAGAGAAAAGAGCCCTTCAAGAATGAGGAGGCTGCACCAGAGCGGCGGCTCAGCAGCAGAGCACTCGCCTGGCACGTGTGAGGCCCTGGGTTGGACCCTCAGCACCACATATAAGTAAATAATAAAAGAATTGTGTCCACCTACAACTAAAGATAGATATTATTAAAAGAAAAAAAAAAAAGAGTGAGGAGGCTGGGGTTGTGGCTCAGTGGTAGGACAATTGCCTTTTATGTGTGAGATACTGGGCTCGATCCTCAGTACCACATTAAAAAAAATGATTAAAAAAAAAAAAAAAAAAGAAGGGCGGGGGTTGTGGCTCAGCGGTAGAGCGCTCGCCTCGCACGTGTGAGACCCCGGGTTCGAGCCTCAGCACCACATAAAAATAAACAAATAAACAAAATAAAGATATTGTGTCCATTTATAAATTAAAAAAAAATATTTATTAAAAAAAAGGATGGGGGGGCTGGGATTGTGGCTCAGTGGTAGAACAATTGCCTATTATGTGTGAGATACTAGGCTCGATCCTCAGTACCACGTTAAAAAAATTTATTAAAAAAAAGGGGGGGCGCTGGGGTTGTGGCTCAGAGGTAGAGTGCTCACCTAGCATCTGTGAGGCACTGGGTTCAATCCTCAGCACCACATAAAAATAAAATAAAGGTATAGTATCAACCTATAACTAAAAGAAATAAATATTAAAAACAAAAATAAAAGGAGGAGGATCAGGAAAACCTGGAAAGAAAAAATTCAAGAAAACAATGAGAGTAAAATAAATCCATTTGCAGACAAATATAAATCAAAGGAATTCATCCACACTGGTATTCTTTAGGCAGAAGGTAAATTATCCAGACCAAAAGGTGAAAACTGGCGAGAAGCAGTGGTACACACAGGTAATCCCAGCAACTCAGGAGGGTGAGACAGGAGGATTACCAATTTGTGGCCAGCTTCAATAACTTAGGGAGACCCTGTCTCGAAATTAAAAAGGAAGCGGGGAGTGGGGAGTGGCTCAGTAGTTAAACATCCCTGGGTTCAATCCCTGGTATGGATGGATGGATGGATGGATAGATAGACAGACAGACAGACAGACAGATAGATAGATAGATAGATAGGGCTGGGGGTGCAGCTAAGTGGTATAACGCTTGTCTATCATGAGTGAGGCCATGGGTTTAATCCCCAGAGCACAGCTAGAAAGAAAGAGAGAGAGAAAGAAAGAGAGAAAGAGAGAGGAAAAATCCCAGGTGCAGTGGCACACACCTGTGATCCCAGTGGGTCAGGAGGCTGAGGCAGGAGGATTGTAGATTCAAAGCCAGCCTCAGCAACTCAGTGAGGCCCTAAGCAAGTCAGTTACCCTGTTAATAAATAAAATATAAAAAGGGGCTGGGAATGTGGCTCAGTGGTTAAGTACCTCTGGGTTCAATGCCTGGTACCATAAAAAAGAAAGAAAGAAAAGAAAAAGGAAAAAAGTGGAGTGGTAGGTGGCATAACTATATTACCAGGATCTCAGATAAGATCTCAAGATAAGAAACATTTAAGGTAAATCATACCCTTTATATTGACAAAATATTCAATCAGAACAAAATGACCCAAAATGTGTATGCTCCTAGTAATGTAATTTCAAAATATATAAAGCAAAACCAGAGGCTCTTACGGAACAGCAAATCCACAATCTTTGTGAACAGCTTTGTTCAAGCTGACTTGTCACTCACCTGATTAAAATCCACACTCCCTCTCAAACCCTCACTCCTCATAGCTCGATCTGGGGCACCCATCAGGGCTTGCCTATCCCGAGGGCTGGTCTCTGCCCCCTACCTAGCAACACGCCAGGAGACCAGGCGACAGGCTGCGGGTAGAACTCAGAGTCAGAGCCCTTGCCTAGTATCTGCAAAGCCCTAAGTTTAGCCCCAGTAACAAAAACAAAACAGACTCCCTGAGTGTCTGACAGACCACATGTGCCCTTTATCTCGGTGTGCTCAGACAGTACAAGTGTCCTGAGGCAGAAGGTGGCAGATGGTCTCTTTAGTGTCACCTGGACAAAAGCCTCCTGTCACACAAGTGTACTCCCCCAGGCTACATGCCAAATCTGGGTCACCTGCCCACTGCTGCCTCCTGGTGGTCCTACAGGCCTGGGCAAAATAGTGAGATGGGGTGATTGGAGTCCAAAGCCACTGGACCTCACAGACTGTATGCAGGAGGAGCCCTAGAGAGCACTGTGCCAGCCTGGGCACTTGGGGACCCTGACCTGAACTGTCTGGTGCAAGTGGACAGCTACCACCTTCTTCATGCAGTCTTTGATCATCTGGGAGGTAAAGAAGTTGGCCTCGCCTTTCTTGTCCACGGCAATCTTGCGGTAGTCCTCCAGCAGGATTGGGCAGATGGCCTGGGTGGGATGGGTCATGTAGATGGGTCCATCATAGCCCACCATCTCACTGAAGTAGGGGAGTGCTCCACAGTGGTCCAGGTGGAAGTGGCTGGAAGGACAGGCACCAGTTGGCCTGGGGTCACCCTCTCTCAGCCACCCCACTGCAGTTCTGGGCTCATGGGTCACTCCACTCATTCACTGAAGACACCCTCCTGATTACTGAAGTCAAGGATAACAAATACAAGAAACGCTATCTTCCCAAATGTGCAGCCTGAACACTCAGAGCAGGAAACAAATCGGCAACTAAAACACGTCTTAGCTACAGATGTGCTCTGCACAGAAACAAGGCAGCTGAGGGGGATGGCATCATAGGAGGGGAGAGCTGTTGTCTCTACCCCATGGTCAGGAAGTCCTCCTGGCTAAGGTAGGAGGAGCTGGGACTGCACCAGGGAGGCCTGAGCCCCAGGGTAGGCAAGCAGCCCGTGACCATGTCCCAAACCACAGACATCCAAGCAGCCGAGGACCCAGCTTCCCAACATAGGGTGCTTCAGCCCAAAGGACTCCTCTGGCCACTGAGAGACAGGACCAGAATGCTGAGGCAATTGGGCAAGGCCACTCAGAGCCGGTGGTGACAGCAGGGATTGAGGGGATAGAGCCTGAGGGTGAGAGCAGGGAGGGGGGAAGGCAAAGTTGTCCCCCCTGAATCAGCCTGTCAAGCTGGGGAGGTGACAGGTGGCTAGCTAGACCACGAACCTAGAGCTAAGCGTTAGGATCAGGGTCAGGAATGAGAACAATCAGTGGGCTTAGTGTTCCAGAGACAGCAAAAGAACAGGACCAAGGCTGGGGTTGGGGAGAAAGAGCAAGGAGATGGGGTGTCTGACCAGGAAACAGGACAGAACCAACCAGAGGACCCAATCTCTGCTACCCAGTCAGGGCCTGAAGAGCAGCCTGGGATGAAGGTGAAGCATACCATCTAGGCACTGCCCTGCCCCACTCAGCTCTTAGGGCACTTACCAGACTCTAGTCCACACACTTGGGGACACAGTCAGCAGGGACACTTAGCATGGAGTGCCCCCTAGTTCTGAGGGGCTGACCACCACCCTGAGTGCCACACAGGTAACCTGGGGACAGGACTCCATGCCACAGTCAGTAGGCAACACACCACACCTGTAGCCTCTGTGGGTAGGGGAGGAGAAAGGCCCCTAAAGGAAGCCGACCTGATGATCACACAGTCCAGGAAGTCAGTCAGCCGGCCATTCTGGGTGATGTAGGAGAAGTCAGGAAAGCGCCTCTGAGGAGAAACCACGGGAGAGGTGAGAACACAGCTGGCACCCCAGTCTCCAGGAATGGGGGCATACAGCTGGCACCCCAGGAGCAGCATACACCCAGCTGATAGCGTCAACCACTGGCTGCTCACAGCTGCCTGGAAGGACAAGCTGCTGGCTAAAGTCACCACCAACCTCACTACCCAGCACCTCCTCAAGCCCAGCCTACAGAAACCCAGCAGGACCCAGGGAGCCTCACCCCACCCTGAATGGGTACAGCTGGCCAGGCACGCTCACTGCTGCCCACTTGCCCTCTCACTCCAAGACCCAGGGATCCTATTACAGACAGCTACAAGGAGCAGTTGAGAGATGGACCCTCCCTCCGGGCACCTGCATTTAGGACTCACGTCATCATTGAAGCCCATGTGCATCCCGCAGTCCAGCATGACATTCTTGCCCGCGATGGAGACCAGGATGCAGCTGCGGCCCACATCCTGCCCAGCCCCTGCTCAAGAGAAAGGGCAGGTGATAGGTATGGCCATACCTCCTCCTTCTGCCCCCAAATTCCCTCTTTCACTGCTGCAAGTGCTGCCCGCACTGTCACCTCCCAGGCTCTGCAGAGCTGAGCTGGGGCACTGGACCCCAAGGCCACTGTATAGGCAGAGCATGGGCTGAGAAGACAGCCACCTCTACTTGCCTGCAAGAGAAATGCACAGGGAAGGGACGAAATGCTGAGCTACCAGCCTAGGGCCAAAGTGCCCTCTTCCACCAAGCTTCCCCTCAATTCTCAAAGTTGGGGGCAATCCCAATGGAGGATACCCAAGCACTGGCTGTGGTCCTAGCTCCAATAACAGGCAAACCACTGCTCTGTGGGTCTCACTGCTGCTCCCAAGTTCCAGAGCTTGACAGGGCCATTTGTGGGCACTTAGCCAAGCTGTGAATTGAGGTCTTCTCTTTTGGGACTCATTGGGGGGTCCAGGGTGCCTTATGGTGGTACTGCTACAGAAAGACACCCAGGTGGCCTCAAGTCACTCACAGGGATACAGCCCTGGCTGTCCAGCAATAGCCGACAACCGTGGCTACAAAAGGAACAACCCAACCCAGGCAATGGGAATGCTGCTCCACACCACTGCATCCCTAGCTCTTGCCAACCATGGTCCCACTCATTCTTCTGACTTCCAAGAGACCCCACCAGCTTCTGCAGTCCAAGCCCTTGGCCAGTCCAACACCTGACCCTATGTGGCCATCTGTCACTTCCTCTGGGGCCTGGAAGCTACAAACAGAGGAACACAGCCCAAGCCTCAATGGGGATCTGAGGACACCAAATAGTCTGGTTTCCACCTTGAATCCTACACATCTGCTTCTGCCATCTACCTGAACCAACCATCTGTCAGCATCATACACATCAAGTTGACCTGGCCATGACCCATCAGCCTGCTGGTTTCAGGCAGGCATGGCAGGGGTCTTGGGTTGTCTTGCAGACAAGAGCCCCAGAGGAGAGGGTCCCAGCTGTCTCTTCCCTACTGCACCTCTAGACTTGAGGCCAAGTCAGGTCCAGAGACCCTCCAGATGTTTATGGGAGGGGAAAGGCAAGGACCTGAGGTCATAGAAGCAGCCATGAGCAAATAGCCACAAAGTACAGGGCCAGGTTTGGTTATCTGAATTCCAACACTAGTTCTTAGGCACTGGCAGTTCTTCCAAAGCTCCGGAACCATGGCTGGAAAGACTCTGGAGAACACGACTTCCCAGCAGGGGGTGAGTGGGTAGGAAGATGGAAAGACAGCTGTGCAAAGGCCCTACAGTGGAGTAACCTGGGGAGACTATCGGTATCTGGCCAAGGTGATCTGGAATCCTGAGCAGGACACCCAAATGGAAAGATCCTCCAGAACTCTGTTCAGGGAAGGAAGCAAGTTCTAGGGCCACAAATAGCATATGTGCACAAAGAAAGCCAGAGATATTGAGACAGTTTCTGGGACTCTGGATTTCAAGACTTCAAGAAGAGCTGGAGTTGTGGCTCAGTGGTAGAGTGCTTGCCTCGCATGCGTGAGGCACTGGGTTCAGTTCTCAGCACCATATAAAAATAAATAAACAAAATTGGGGATGTGGCTCAAGTGGTAGCACGCTCTCCTGGCATGCGTGCTGCCCGGGTTCGATCCTCAGCACCACATAAAAACAAAGATGTTGTGTCCGCCGAAAAACTAAAATAAATAAATAAATATTTTAAAAAATCTCTCTCTCTCTCTCTTAAAAAAAATAAAGGTATTTGTCCATCTACAACTAAAATAAACAAATATATATATATATATATATATATATATATATATATATATAAAAGACTTCAAGAAGTGTGAATCTATACTTTTTTCCCAAAAGTGAAGCTATTTTTTTTTTTTTAACGTTGCAGAGACTGGCAAGACAGGATGCTACTGAAGGTTGGTTGGGGGTAACCTTGGCACGAGCAGGAGCGGGTGGAGGCGGACACAGCCAGAGAGAGGAATCAAACAGTGGAGGTGGAGGGGAGCTGAGGAAGCAGAGGTGGGCACAGAGGGTGTTCAAGCAGCAGTTCACGTGCAGGGAGGGGTCAGCACGCTGATGGAGGCACCCATAGCCATGATGTAGACCCTGTGGCTGGACTTAAACCCACTGCCCGGCTAGACACAAAAACAGCACCTCCGCAGGACCCACTGTACCTGCTAGCCACCTAATCCCAGGTGGTCTCATGCTGGTTTCAGTGCTAAGGAGCCTGAGTATGGTAGCTGAGCCCCCTTGAAGTCACAGCAAGCTCTGGAGCCAAGACCAACCCCAAAGCCTTTGGACCCCGAGCCGAGGAGGCCCCAGCTCTGAACTGCCCCTACTCCTGCCCCGCGCCGCCTGCACACAGTCTCCCAGTGGGTACAGCGCAGGCGGCCCGCGGGGGCAAAGGCGCCCGGCCCTCAGAGTGCGCAGACTCAGGGCAAAATGCCGCACGTCCTCGGCGGCTCCGACTCACCCAAGGGAGTCACTCTGATCTCAGGCATCCTGCGCTCGCGGCGGGCCCTCAGCCCAGATCCTCCGTGCTCCGCTTACAGGGCGGGCCAGGGACGCGCAACCCAACTAGCCGCGGCGACGCACTGCGCAGGTGCCACCACGGGGCCAACTTCCGGTCTGCTCGCCGGAAACGCCGGCTGGTGCGTGGAATCCGGATTGGACGGGTGGCAACCAATCAGAGTGCACAGGCAGGGTAAGGAGGCGGGGCGAGGAGGGGCGGGGCCGCGCTCGCCACACCTGCCCAACCGCAGGTTAGGAGAGGTGAGGCAGCCTCGTAACTGGTGAGAGCCGGCGCGGGGGAGGCGGGGCGAGCGAGGAGCCGGCTCCCCAGCCGCTCCGCGCCGCGCCCCGCCGCGCAGATCTGCGGCCGTGGTCAACCCTCCCCGCCATCCGGATTCTGCCGCGCCCTAAGTCCCGCAGCAGGAGCCGAGACCCGCCAGCCCGGTGCCTGCTAGACTGCTAGGTGAGACTTGCAGGTGCCAGAGGGGACGTGCTGATGGACGTCCAGCCTGCCCTCCTGCCCGGCCCTATCTTCCCCGGGGGAGGCTCAGAGGTATCCTGCTCCACCTTCAGGGAACTGGCAGGCTGCCGGCTCCCGGCTGCACAGACACGGCCCTTCCTGTTCCCACCCCTCCCGGCACAGCGCTGAGAGGCCCCTGGCAGTCCTGCTGCTGGCTCGGGTTCTGGGCGGGAAGGCTAGACCCCGAAGGAGACTGGGTGGCCAAGAAGGAACCCCTGGGGTCTTGGAGGCATCTGCTCAGCGAACAGCACTAGGCCCTGAGGGAGGGGAGGAGCCCTGAGGCCCAGGCTCTGCAGCCCTCCACACCTGAAGACACTGTGAGCCATCTGCTCGGGCTCCACCCTGACCCAGCAGGCAGCCCAACCCGTGGAACCTGCTGGTTCTCCACCCGCACTGGCTCCCAGGAGGCTGGGTCAGCCTGGGCGGCGGGAAGGGCAGAGGGTGCAGAGTGTTTTCCTCAGAGCTGAAGGACTTTGTGGGTGGAAGACAGAACCGGTGTGGAGATCCAGCTGTCCTGTTCCTGTCAGCCTCTCAGGTCGGGAGGCCAGACAGGGCTCCCAGCATCAAGGGGCACAGGAACCTCCAGCCCCTGGTGGGGTGAGTGTTCGTCCTGGACATAGGTGAGACGCAGTCAGGTACCCAGAGCCCATGAAGCACCCCCACAGGTTTGCCATGAGCCCCAGGCCCTTGGGGCACCCAGGAAGGTGGGTGCTGGGGTGATTGGAGGCAGACCAAGGTGTGGACACTGGGATGTCTGTGGAGTGACCTCAGAGACACAAGCAGAATCCAGAGCCTGTTCCCACCTTGAGAACTTGATCCTGGACCATTTCCAGAATGTTCCCTGGAGTGTTCCTTTGGGTAGGGCCTGTGGCAGTCTTCTGAATGTGGTAAGACCTTTAGCCGAGCCACCCTTCTGTATGGAATGTGTGTAGGTCCAACAGCAGGAGGAAAGATGGGTGTCCACCTGTGCAGCAGATGCTGGCCCCACAGCCTGTACCCTGGCCTTAGAGTACAGCCACAAGCAAGGAAGAGAAGTCTAGTCTGCCCAGCCACCCTCCCACCTGCTCTGGCGCTCCTATCTCTGTTTTCCCCAGTATCTGTCTCCTCGTCTGCTGTGTCAGAAGTGCCTACTGTCTCAGAGTCCGAGTTTCTCTTAGGATCTACACTCCTCATCAGAATGTTGCCTTCACAGGGGGCTTCAGGTGCAACCATGCTGAGGTAGCGCCTGTCTCTCAGAAGGATTTCCCCACTGTGAAACAGGGATTTTAGGGAAAGAAATCAAAACAAATAAGCAGGAAGCCTTGACAGAGGGGCCTGCTGCAAACAGGAGGCAGCTGGGGGTCCTCGGGTCAGGGGCTGACCTGAGTCAGTGGCATGAATGACAAGGAGGAGCCATGCCCAAGTCTGTGGGTATGGTCAGTCTGCGTCGGGTCTGTGAGAGAGCCTGTGGCTCTGGGGAGGGGGCACTCAGCGTAAGAGAATGGGGCTTCGTCATGGGCAGACAGTTGCAGGACCCCAGCTATTTCAACTGTTCCTCCATCCTCCCACCTCCCTGAAAGAAATGAGCTACAGAGAGAGCTGACCCAGCAGAGGACCCACAAGCTCTGTGTGGAACTGTTTTAGTTCGTGTTAGAAAATGGATGGCTTGGAGGCGGAGTTCAACCTGAAGGTTGTGCTGGTCAGCTTCCAGCAATGTCTCAGCGAGGAGGAAGAAGTACTGCTGGACCACTACATCGCCGGCTGGAAGGGGCTGGTCAGGTGCGTGCACAGGGCACCTTCCTACAGAGGTCCCCAAGTTAGCAGCTTTCCCTGACGGAATCCACTTGCCAGGGCACAGAGCAGGCATGCCGGTGGGCTGTTCTCTGCCAGTCTTCTCACCCCTGCCTCTGGGCCAACATGTGCCCACAGTCTGAGGGTGGTGTCCCTGGAACAGGTTGGGTACTCTGGGTTTGGGTGAGACCACAAGTTCTGTCTTTGCTGCACAGGTTTCTGAATAGCCTAGGCACCGTCTTCTCCTTCATCTCAAAGGATGTGGTCTCCAAGCTGCAGATTATGGAGCGTCTACGCAGCAGCCCCCAACATGAGCACTACGTGAGCCTGCAGTCCATGGTGGCCTACGAGGTGGGCAATAAGCTGGTGGACCTCGATCGCCGCTCCCGCCACCCAACCTCAGGCTGCCGGACCTTGCTGCGCCTGCACCGAGCTCTGCGCTGGCTACAACTGTTCCTGGAGGGCCTGCGCACCAGCCCTGAGGACGCGCGCACCTCCGCACTCTGTACCGACTCCTACAATGCCTCTCTGGCCGCCTACCACCCCTGGATTGTGCGCCAGGCAGTCACCGTGGCCTTCTGCACCCTGCCCACACGCAAGATCTTCCTTGAGGCCATGAACGTGGGGTCCCCGGAGCACGCTGTGGAGATGCTGGGCGAAGCCCTGCCCTTCATCGAGCGTGTGTACGATGTCTCCCAGAAAGTCTATGCAGAACACTCCCTGTTGGACTTGCCATAGTGGCCACTCCCAGGCTGGGTGGGCTTCCCCTGCTGGAGAGCTGGACTTGGGCAGCCAGGGCCCAGGCACTCCACAACAAAGCTTTCTGGGTGCCACCCTCACCCCTGCAAGCTGAGCTTATTGAGAGCCATCAGCTGACAGGAAAGGCAGGCAGCTGGCCTAGGAGAGGTGGCACAAGCCCTCCTCTTGGCCCAGAATGAGACCCTCCTCAGTTACAAGAGTGCTCAGTCTCGAGCCTCACTGAGGTGTGGAGACTGGAGGTGGTGGGAGCGCATAATCCTGCATGAGCAACAGCCTGGTGACTGCCCTACTGCTATGTGTGGATTCTGTGAAATGGTGTGAGGACACAGGTCCCTGGGCACCAAGGCTCTGTGCTGCTCCGGCCAGTATGCCCAGTCCACATGTATACTTCCCATGCTTGTCCTAGGCCAGGCCTCGGACACAGCAGGCCAAGCTGCCCGAGTCCTCTCCATACCCTGGCTGGCTATCCCGAGGCAGAATGAGAACCTTGGGCAGGGTCTGGGCACTGAGGACTCTCCCAGTCCTTTACCTGCCTCCTGTTAGCCTGTCTGCGTGCTGAGCAAACCAGAGCCTTCACGTCCTTGGCACTGGCACCTGGAAGCTGAAGTCTTGAGCCGAAAGACCTTCCCAGCTATCTAAATAGCTCCTGCAAGGAGGGCTTGAGCTCCCCGGAGGGACCCAGGTGGATGTCTCCTGCAGAGATACCATTGCAGGCCACCGCAGCATGGCCCAACACCACTGGGTGGAGCCAGGCACTCCCTCTGCCCCTGCTCTGCCGCCTTTCCCCACAGTGCTCAGGAGATGCGGGGGTGCTCAGACTAGGAGGGGGCTGGACCCCCTTAACTAGCTGACAGTTATCAGATGGCCACACCATCCAGCCATCATGCAATGCTTAGGGGCCTGGTCACTCCCACTGCTCTTCACCAACCCACAGGGACAGTGTTCGCAGTACAGCAGATGTGCGTGAATGCAGCTTCCAGGGTGTGCTTGGCCCTTTGGAAAGTGATATGGGTGATATTGTCCAACATAATAAACAATGCTCATGGGACTAGTTATGGCATTCCACGGTGGGGTGTTGGGTACTCCAGGTGCCTGGTTACTTTGGGGATGACCATGGAGGTAATCTGCAAGGGCATGGAGAAGCCTGACTCCAGACAGGCCTTAGGCCTGTGCTCCCAACCCCAAGAACTCAAAAGGCTTTTTTGACCATGAGCACACAAGGCATGCCCAGGGCAGAAGCCGGCTCTGGGATGCTGCCTGTGCTTGTTCTGAAGGCTTTATCTTGATTCCTCGCCATGAAGACCAAATCATCCCCATTTTACCGGGAGAAATCTGACACCCAGGGTCACCTACACGAGAGGCTGGGTAGGAAGGACAGGCCTGAAGCTACACATGTTGGAAGAGAAAGGTCTTCCCAGGCCAGGGCCAAATGTAGGTGGGGACTGCTCTCTGCCAGGACAGCCAGCTGGACAGGAAGAGGATGCACACTGGGCAAGGTCCTCTTGGCACTCCCCACAAGGTCAGGGTCCACTTGGGACTGGCCAGAGAGCAAGGCTGCAGGTGCATTGTGTGTGTGGTGCCCACGTGTGCACTCTGGGCCCCTTGCCATGCAACAGTGAAGAGGCACTGGCCGGCTCCACCTCCCATAAGTCTGTGCTGGGCCCAGTGGAGCCCATTCTCCCCCAGCTCCTCCCAGTGCTCCGCCCAAGGGCCTCGCAGACTCAGGCTGAGAAGAGGCCCAGGGTGCCTACAGCTGTTCCAGTCCATTTGGTTATGACCTTTCCTCCCTCGTTTGCATGAATCTGTCCCCAAAGGGGGTACCTACATATCAGTCAAGGTGAGAGTACCTGGGCCAGGAGTTAGCTGAGTGGGCATAGTAGGAATAGGGTTCCCACAGCTTGCAGGGATCAGATCCCCAACAGAGGGAATGGCCAGATCCTCAAGGGGTCCGTCCTGCTCCTGGACAGCCTCCACCCCAAGACCCATTTCACACCCCAGTGGTATGGCAGAGGCCTGGCTATCTCCCAGCTGGTCTGTAGGCCTGGCAAGGCCATCGCTGCAGTCTCCTAACTGCTGACAGTGCTGCTTGAATTGGAAGCCAGGACTCCCAGAGCTAGAGAGAACCCCCCCGGATATGGCACCTCTTGCCTCTCTCCCAGTCACTTGAGACCCCAGGGCCCTAGACACCTCCTCTCTTCTAGTCTGGCAGGTTGCTCCAGGAATGGGGGTGATGAGGGTCTTGGTATAAGCAGGATACAGGCCTCAGCTGGCTGCCAGGTCACCGCTGGCCAGAGAGCCCAGTGGTGATGTCACGGTAAGTTCAGGAGCACAAACCTTCAAGGCCTGGATCACGACGTTCCTGGGGGCCCTGGAGGATTGGCAGGTGGGCGTGGTGCTGGATTTGCTAAACAAATCTTTTACCTCCCCCTGGGCTTTACATCTGGGGCTCCTGTCTGGCACACCCATTTGTCCTTGCTGGCAGTAGCTGCCTACCATGCCAGGCCTGGCTGTGCTAGGCCTCCTCCTGGCAGCTCTCCTGGGCCTTGGGACGGGGACCTCCTTGTGCCTGTCACGGCAACTCAGGATGCAAGGAGACTACGTGCTGGGTGGGCTTTTCCCCCTGGGCTCAGCCGAGGAGGCCGGCCTCCGCCACAGGACACGGCCCAGTGGCATTGTGTGCACCAGGTATGAAGGTGGGCAGCTGGGGCAGAGGGAGGGTGTGTGCCCAGGTCTGTGGTGCTCCCAGGAAGGGATGAGGTGCAGCCACCTGCAGCCCTGTGTGGCTTCAGGTTCTCATCCCTTGGCCTGTTCCTGGTGATGGCCGTGAAGATGGCTGTGGAGGAGATCAACAACAGTTCTACCCTGCTGCCCGGGCTGCACCTGGGCTATGACCTCTTCGACACATGCTCAGAGCCCATGGCCACTATGAAGCCCAGCCTCATGTTCCTGGCGGAGGCAGGCAATAGCAGCATTGCTGCCTACTGCAACTACACGCAGTACCAGCCCCGCGTGCTGGCAGTCATCGGGCCCCATTCGTCAGAGCTGGCCCTCATCACGGGCAAGTTCTTCAGCTTCTTCCTCATGCCACAGGTGGGCCTGCCGCTCCTGTGTCCCCCATGGGCCCTGCCTGAGGGAGCCCTCACGCCAAGGGTCTCTCGGTCACCACAGGTCAGTTACGGGGCCACCATGGACCGACTGAGCAACCGAGACACATTCCCGTCCTTCTTCCGCACGGTGCCCAGTGACCGGGTGCAGCTGGAGGCCGTAGTCAAGCTGCTGCAGAAATTTGAGTGGAACTGGGTGGCTGCCTTGGGCAGTGACGATGAGTATGGCCGGGAGGGCCTGAGCATCTTCTCAGGCTTGGCCAACGCCCAGAACATCTGCATTGCACATGAGGGCCTGGTGCCGCCCCTTGGCGCTGATACCCTGCAGCTGGGTAAGGTGCTGGACGTGCTGCGCCAGGTGAACCAGAGCAATGTGCAGGTGGTGGTGCTGTTTGCTTCCTCCCAGGCTGCCCACGCCCTTTTGCGCTACAGTGTCTACCACAGCCTCTCGCCAAAGGTGTGGGTGGCCAGTGAGGCCTGGCTGACCTCAGACTTGGTCATGACACTGCCTGGCATTGCCCAGGTGGGCACTGTGCTTGGCTTTCTGCAGCGGGGTGCCCAGCTGCCCGAATTCTCCCAGTATGTGGAGATGCACCTAGCCTTGGCCTCTGACCCAGCCTTCTGTGCCTCTCTGGATGCTAAACCAGACCTGGAGGAGCACGTGGTAGGGCCACGCTGCCCCCAGTGTGACCACATTACCCTGCGGAACCTGTCGACGGGGCTGCTGCAGAACCTGTCAGCTGGGCAGCTGCACCACCAGATTTTCGCCACCTATGCAGCCGTGCACGGTGTGGCTCAGGCCCTCCACAACACGCTGCAGTGCAGCCCCACGCGCTGCCCTGCACGGGAGCCTGTGCGACCTTGGCAGGTGAGGATAGGGCTCCAGGGTTCAGTGCTGGCCCCTTACTGGACAGGGCCAACACCCATCTTAGCTGGAGGTAGCTGATGGGTCAGCCCCGCTTCCCTACCCCATCCCCCAGCTCCTGGAGAACATGTACAACATGAGCTTCCGTGCTCGAGGCCTGGCACTGCAGTTCGACTCCAAGGGGAACGTGGACATGGAGTATGACCTGAAGATGTGGGTGTGGCAGAAGCCGACACCCAGGCTGCACACTGTGGGCACCTTCAATGGGAGCCTTTGGCTCCAGCCCTCACAGATGCACTGGCACATGCCAGGCAACCAGGTGAGCATGAAGCACCCGGGTCCCCACCACAGTGGTGCCCCAGGGCCAGGCCGGTCTCGGGAACGGGGAGTCTCTGGGTCTCAAGGTGCCCGTGGGTGGAGCCAGACACTGCATCCCCACACCCAGGTGCCTGCGTCCCAGTGCTCTCGGCAGTGTGAAGAGGGCCAAGTCCGCCGCGTGAAGGGCTTCCACTCCTGCTGCTACGACTGCGTGGACTGCAAGGCAGGCAACTACCGGCAGAGCCTAGGTGAGCTGCCCTGGCGAGGTCTGCACGGCCCAGAGCCTGGGGAGAGTCCTGAAAGCCCTGGCTCCGTGGCAGGGCCAGGCTGGGGAGCCTGTGATCCCAGCACCCTCTCCCCTACCCTCCCACAGATGACTTCGTCTGCACCCCATGTGGCCAGGACCAGTGGTCCCCAGAGCGGAGTACGCGCTGTTTTCCCCGCAGGCCCAGATTCCTGGCATGGGGGGAGCCAACTGTGCTCCTGCTGCTCCTGCTGCTCAGCCTGGTGCTGGGCCTGACACTGGCTGCTCTAGGTCTCTTTGTCTGCCACTGGGACAGCCCACTGGTTCAGGCCTCAGGTGGGCCACGGGCCTGTTTTGGCCTGGCTTGCCTGGGACTCGTCTGCCTCAGTGTCCTCCTGTTTCCAGGCCGGCCAGGCCCAGCCAGCTGCCTTGCCCAGCAGCCACTGGCACACCTCCCACTCACTGGCTGCCTGAGCACACTCTTCCTAAAGGCAGCAGAGACCTTTGTGGAGTCAGAACTGCCACCAAATTGGGCGACCTGGCTGCATGGCTGCCTGCGGGGTCCCTGGGCCTGGCTGGTGGTGCTTCTGGCCATACTGACGGAAGCCGTGCTGTGTGCCTGGTACCTGGTGGCTTTCACACCAGAGGTGATGACAGACTGGAGGGTGCTGCCCACCGAGGCACTGGTGCACTGCCACATGCGCTCCTGGGTCAGCCTGGGCCTGGTGCACATCACCAACGCCTCGCTGGCCTTCCTCTGCTTTCTGGGCACCTTCCTGGTGCAGAGTCAGCCTGGCCGCTACAACCACGCCCGCGGCCTCACCTTTGCCATGCTAGCCTACTTCATCACCTGGGTCTCCTTCGTGCCCCTCCTGACCAATGTGCAGGTGGTCTACCAGCCTGCTGTGCAGATGGGTGCCATCCTCCTCTGTGCCCTGGGCATTCTAGCTGCCTTCCACCTACCAAAATGCTACCTGCTCCTGTGGTGGCCCAGGCTCAACACTCCTGAGTTCTTCCTGGGGGCAGGTCCTGGGGATGCCAGGGACAGGGGCAGGAGTGGGAGTAGGGAGGGGCCTCAGGGAAACGAGGGACCCTTAACCCCACACCCTCATACCTAGTGACTCCAGCCCTAGTACAGATAGCCCCAAACCCAGCAGCCCCCCAGACTGTGCCCCCACAAAGACCCTCAAGCTCTGGATTCTGACCCCAAGTGTCTGCAAACCTTGAGCCCACTGTGATGCCTAGGCCTGTACCAAATGGGAGAGGGCCTGTGACCCCACCCCAGGGCATCAGATGCAAGCCTTGTCCTTGACTCTGCCAACCAAGGTCTGACCAGGAGGCTTGGGCCCACCATCCTGGGAGGTGGTCCACAGAGGGTGCCTTCAGACCTGCAGCCACACCGTGAACTCTGCAAAGCCCTTTCCAGTCACCAGTAGCCAGGTAGCGTACTGCTCACCTGGCTGCATCCAGCCTGGGGCCTCCACCTAGCCCCCTGCAGGTGTGAAAGGCGGGGAAGGTGGGCATGAGCACATGACCAGGGCAGGATGGGAGGGCCAGCAGGGCAGAGGGCTGCTCAGGGAAGAGAGGGCCTCCTTTCTCCTTGGCCTACCCAAGCCAGCACCATGGACAGAGCCCAGGCAGAGGTGGGGGTCAGCACCATGGCCAGCGCTGGCCACTGGGACCCCTGAAGCCAGGAGCCAGCACCAAGGACAGAAAACTGCTGCCAGGACCCCTGCTGCCATCCAGCACCAGGGACAGAGCCTCACAGACAGAGGAGCCGGGGGACAGCAGCTGTCCAGGACCTCGGGTCAGAGACCAGGGACAGCTCCAGGCTGGGCCCTGCATCCTGCCGAAACCCAGCCAGTGAAGGGACATGGCTCACACACAAGTCCCATAAAATTAAATGCTTTTTAGTGTTTAAAATAGCATTTACACAGAAGCAGCTCTACATGAACTAGACGCGGGACTGACACAGTATCTACAGCGCAGTGAGCAGAGCGGGGCGTGCCGAGACAGTGGCACAACGGCCCCAAGGGAGTCCCGGTGCGCAGGGTGCCCCCTGACCTGCCCCCCACCATCCACCACACGCTTCCAGGCTCAGCCTGTGCTCCCCTCCTCTCTGGGTCCCAGGAGGGCAGGGGAATACGCAGCCACCCCCAGCTGGGCAGGGAGGGGGACAGCTGACTAGCCATTCCCCCAGAGTGGGCAGGCTGGCAATAAATAAATAAGTTAGACCCCACTCTGGGCAGCCAGAGGGGTCTGGGGGCTCTAACCCTGCCACTCGAGGTCCCCACCTGGGCTGACAGGTGAGGCCTGTGCACTGGGTGAGGAAGGCTTCAGGCCCACCTTCACGTGGCTCTGGAAGTGGGAGCAACATGAAGCCAAAGAGGGCATCCTCATCCCCAAGGGAGGTCACCTCCAAGGAGGGGGTCAGAGGGTCCCTGAGGCTCAGGCCAAGGACAGAGATGGTCTCCCCCACCAGGCTCTGCAGATACAAGCCGCTCTACCGCAGGAAATGCCAGATCACAGCGATGGGGCTGATCTCGGCCCTCGCCTCCAGCCTGCTCCCACGACCCCTGGCCAGCCTCCACCACGTAGGCCCACAGAGCTCCTGCAGGGGCCACTGTTCCCCCCATGGGCAGGGTTGAAGGCACAGGCGGCCAGTTACATGATGTCCACAAAAAACTCACAGGGGTTCCCCATGGCCTTCTGGAAGGACTGGCGACTGCCTGTCAACTCTGGGGGGACGGCAGCCAGCTCCCGGACAGGTGGCCCACCAGGTGGCCCACCCACCACTGCATAGGCCTTGGTCAGGGGGTGTAGTGGGGGGAGCCCTGGGGCAACGGCTGAGAGCTGGCTGTGGGGGCTGCTGCCCCGGCTGAGCTGGCTGACCGGTCGCTCCCGCCTGCTAGTGCCGCCGGACCCACTCAGCACCGTGTGGTCTGACTCGCTGCCACTGCCCCTGGCGCCAGCTGCCCGGCGCTCCTCCTCTCGGCCCAGGGCCCGACGGCTGCTCCGGGTGGACCCGCTGCTTTTGCTCCCTGGGGGCGAGAAGGGAGAGAAGGATGATAGGGTCAGCTAGGCCTGGCCATTTCCAGGACCCCTGGCTGCTCCCAGGCAGGCAGGCAGGGCAGGGCAGGACGGGGGGGGTCTGAGCAGGTGGATGTGAGGGACAGCCATGCAGACACAGGGCAGGGCTGGCCCCACCCCAGGAAGCAGGAGCAGCTGCAAAGGCAAGAGGGCAGTGGCTGGCAACAGGGGCACAAGCCAGTGTGGTGCCCACACCTCACCCCAATGCTCAGACCAAGGGCTGGTCTCCAGCCGAGTGACTGAGGCACCAGCAGAGACCTGTGTCCTGGCCGACGTGTCAGCAGTCCTGGGCTCCCACCCGGAGACCTCTGTCCACCCAGTCCCAGGGCCCTGGACAGCTAATTGGCTCAGCCCCTCTCCTGGGCTCCCAGGAAGTGGTGGGAACCTGAGGACACAGGCTGGCTGGGGACACGCTGAGAGGGACGCCGGGGGGGACCCTGGCTTACCGGCCCCGAGGGTCCACTCCGCTAGTCCTTCAGTCTAAGGCTTGCTCAGCACAAAGCAAGGGATACATGAGTCACACACCAGCCGGGCACTCACACCCGCCACCAGCGAGGCCTGACCAGAGCTGGGTAGGGCTGGATGGCTGCAAGGGCCTGTCCAGGGTTCATGGATACCCAATAGCTTCCCCTTGGGCACTGCCACCCTCTGGCCCGCCTCTCGTTTCCCATCCTTCTCTGGGTCCCCTGGGCTGGCTACCTGCAACTCTCCCAGACCCTGCAAGCATGGCCATGGGCCTCACTGTGCTCAATGTGGCCTCACACATCTGCTCTAGCAAGCCAACTCCCTGGGGACTCCCGTGTCCTCTGGGCCCTGGGGCAGGGTCTTCTGAGGCACTGTCTCCTTGCTGAACTGCAGGTTCCAGAGGAGACATGGTCTGTCCTCTCCTGTGTCCCAGGGTCTGATGCCTGGAGCCACCCCCACCCCCGCTCCCGTCACACCACCTCCTAGCCTCCTGTCTGCCACACCTGGAGCACCAGCCCCCACCCCGCCAGGCACAAGCACCCAAGCCTCCAGGTGCTTGAGGTCCCCTATGGGACTCGACCCTGTCCCCCAGCACTGGCTCAGGTAGGAGCCTGCCCCTAGCAGGCACGCAGCGGGAGGGCAAGGGCAGCAGCAGGGCAGGGAGCCGGGGCGGGGCGGGGCGGGGCGGGGCGGGGCCTGAGCGCTCACCTTCACTCTGCTGGCTGCCAGCACTGCCACTGCCGTAGCCAAAGCCAGGGTCCTGGTAGGCAGGCGGAAAGCAGGGCGGGGGCCCTGGGTACTGGTAGGGGTAGCCCTGACCCAGGGGCCAGGGTGCTGCCGGGTGGGGCAGCGGGGCCAGGGTGTCCTGATCGGAGGCTCCACTGGAGCCACTGTTGAGGGTCAGGGCTGCGAGATCTGGCAGGAGAGAGGGGGTGGGTGAGGGTGGCACAGGGCCGTGGGGTGAGCCCACCACGCAGCCTCACTCACTGCTGCACAGGTCCCCGAAGACGTAGTAGCACTGCTCAGAGAAGGTGACCTTATTGACTGTGTGCCGCAGGAAGCCGTGCTTCAGCATGCCGCTGGCGTACTTCCTGGCCTCTCGCCGCTCCTTGAAGCCCTCCACGTGGGTGTACAGCCAGTCCACCACATCCGCCCCTGGCCCCACGCCCGCTGCGTCAGGCCAGGTCACTCTGGGCCACCCACCCTGCAGAGGAGCAGACTCAGCCCCCTGCCCGCACCGCCAGTTAGGCGTACTCAGTAGGGACTCACCAATGACGGCGTTGGCGATGGTGATCTTGAGCCACATGCGGTCCCGGATCTCCAGCCCCGAGTCCGGCAGCTGCATGACCCGGACAACCGCACTCATGTCACTCTTCACCGTCAGGGGCACCTCCTCCAGCTCTGCGGGACACAGCTCCCTCAGCCACGGGCAGGCAACACATGGCAGGACCAGGGAGTGGGCAGGGGCCAGGTGGGGGCCTGTGTCTCAGCCCGTTCTGGGGCCAGACCTGGGCAAGGCCACCCTGCCCCACAAACGGGACCAGGCACCAGACAGCCTCTTCCCTTCCCCAAGGCCACCTCCCTGCAAGCTCAGGGCATTAGTCGTGTTACCGGCGGAGAAAGCAGAGGGCCACACACACCCCCACCCGGGAAGGGCCCCAGGCAGCACGAGCAGGGAGGGGCTCCAGGCTGGGAGGCCCTGCCCTTCGGCCGTGGATTCCCACCGGGCTCTAGGGAGCTGCCACTCACGCGGGGCGCCGGGCACAGAACTGGTTAGTGAGGAGGAGCTGGTGCGGGAGACAGCGCTGGAGCAGGGGCTCGCACCGTAGCGGGGCAGGGCGCCGGTCAGCGCTGCCGTGTGGGACAGCCAGGCAGCAGGGTCGATGGGCCGCACCGGGTCAGCTGACGGCCACCGCGGGGCAGCAGACGAAGGGTGATGGGCAGATGGGCGAGGTCGGGAGGGCAGGGCACAGGGAAGAGGAGAGAGGCCCTTCAGGCTGGCTCTGGCGCCCCCGCCCCGCCCCCGCCCCGTGGGGCCACTCACCCCTCGGGATGGTGAAGTAGCTGCGGGGGGTCGGGTCCCAGCACTTGGCCACCGTGAGGCTGATGGGCCTGCGGGCAGGTGGTCACGTGGGTGAGGCCCGCACCCCCTCCCGCCTGCAGGCCCCTCGCCCCGCGGAAACGCCCCTCACCCCGTCTGGGACACGAGCTCCCGCAGCACCCGCACAGCGTCGTCATTGCTCATGTTCTCGAAGTTGACGTCATTCACCTGCGGGGCTTGGGCATTAGGGTAGCGCGGCGGGGGGCCACCCCACCCGGCCCAGCGCCCAGCCCCAGGCCCGCACCTGCAGCAGCATGTCGCCGGGTTCGATGCGGCCGTCCGCGGCCACGGCCCCGCCCTTCATGATGGAGCCGATGTAGATGCCCCCGTCGCCCCGGTCGTTGCTCTGGCCCACGATGCTGATGCCCAGGAAGTGGTGCCGCTCTGTGGGAGGGGCCGTGAGCAGCTGGCCGCCCCGCCCGCCCCCCCAGCCCGGCGCCAAGCCTCACCCATGTTGAGCGTGACGGTGATGATGTTCAGGGACATGGTGGAGTCGGTGATGCTGCTGAAGGAGGAGGCCTGTGGAGGGACCTGGTGAGCCGCTGCAGGAGCCGCGCCCCCCACCGGCTGCCCACCACCTACCCGGTCCGCCTGCCGCAGGCGCTGCTTCCGCCGCCGACGCTTGTGCTTCCTAATAAGCCGGGAAGAGGTGCTCTGCTCCGTGGAGCTGCTCAGCCTGGTGGCAGGGTCAGAGGTCAGGGCCCGGCACGGGCGCCCAGGCCCTGTGCTCGTGGCCGGGGCCTGAGCAAACACCGGGCAGGAGCTCCGCAGCCAGCCAGCCGGTCACTGCCGCCACGCCCCTGCCCACCGGCTGGTGTTGTCCTCCTCGTCCGAGTCAATGAAGCTGCTGGATTCCAGCTCGCTGCTCAACACTGTGGACGCGCTGTCTGGAGGCAGCCCCAGGTCCCGACGCCGGTCTCCCCTCGGGTGCCCATTGGCCCGGGCAGCTGTGGGGGCAGCAGGGCTGAAGTTGAACACATGGCCCAGGGGTGCTAGGCCTGAGCAGTCTGCACCTCCAGCTCCTGTAGTCTGAGAGTTGGTGAGGTGACCGGGTCGTGGGGGTCACCAGGCTTGGGGCCTGACCTCCTCTGGATGGGGCTAAGTAGGTGTTGGCAGGACCTTGGGGGTCCTGGGGGTTTATGGCAGACAAAGCTATAGTACCTTCTTCTCGGTTTCGCCGTCGGGCTCTCTCCCGCCGGTGACTGACCATGGACTCCGTGCCAGTCTCATTGTCCATTCCATCACGACTGCTGGCCACATTTGGGCTGTGCGGACAAGAAGGGGGTGGGACAGGGCAGGCCAGGCCACCAGTGCCTCAGATATTTTCCAGATCCTCCCCTGCACCAGGTGAGCCCCTGACCCCCCAACCCATGTGTGCCCTGCCCCTGTGACAGCTCCTTCCCTCTGGGAAGGTGGTCCTTGGGCAGCAGGTACGCGAGTAGCAGGGCTTGGCCCAACCAGAATCCTTACTGGAAGGAGGGTGGCCGGGAGTCCCCAATGCCACCTGTGCGCTCGAGGGGTGGGGGAAGGTCTGTGTGGCAGTCAGTTCCCTGGGACCCTGCATCTGAATGAGCACCCTCAGCTAGGACCAACTGTGGAGGGAGAGCGGGGGCTCAGGACACCCTCCCTCTTCTTGACCAGGGTACCCAGGACATGAGGGCCATCCCTCCACCCTCCCTCACCCCGCCCCACACCTGCCTTCTCCCCCCAGGGAAAGCACCAGCCCCCACCATGGACACTGCCCCTGCTGATCACTCCCAGGATAGCACACAGGCACCCCCAGGAGCCTCCAACAGACCATCCAGGGGCTCACCCAGGAGACCACGCGACCATTGAAGCAGGGCAGCTTGGCGTTGTCGTCCAAGATCTCCTCCTTCACCACCCTGCTGGCAGACGAGGCCATGAGACCCCACCCCAGGCCCAACACAGAGACTGGGGTGCCTGTCACACCACAGATGCCATCTCTGGGTGCCCTACCCAGCAGATTCTACTCTTATGGGGTCTTGTTATCCTCCATTGGTCCCAACCCCCCAACACTGGGGACAGTGGCTATTGACAGTTCACAGAGTCAGGCCAGGGTTTCCCTGTACCCCCAGGTCACACTGCCAGCCCGGAGCAGGCAAGGGGTTAGGAGGGTGAGGCTCCTGAGAGAGAGCCTGGCTCCCAAGCTCCCTGCCCTTCCCTGGCCCCATCTCAGACACCTACCCAGGGTGATGCTGGTTCAGCTCCAGGCCCACCTACAGCCCTGCACCCTGTCCTGGGTCCCCAGATGCCCACCCAGCAGCCTCTCACCACGGCCACATGGCACTCAGGGGCCCCGTTGGCTCTCCCACACCCCTCATCCCAAACCCATGTGTATCACACAGCTCTGCCTTATGACCATTCCAGAATCAGCCTCCCATCAGCCGACGCCCTGCACTCCGGTCCTGCCTGCAGCCACTGCCCCCCTACTGGTCCCCAGGGTCTCCCAGAGGGGCCCTTTCTCTCCAGCTTCCGTGGGGTCTGGGCCACATGATGTGGTCTCACCCTGCTCAGTGCTGCACCAGGTCCTTCCCTGCACCCCTAGCACAGAGCAGAGCTGGGTGCACAGCTGGCCTCAGCAAGGTGCAGGGACGGCCAGGCCTATTACAGACTGGGGTGGCAGAGAAGGCACACAGGCCTAAAGGCAGTCTGCTGCTCTCCTGGGTCATCCACTCAGCCAGGGAGACAAAACAGACCCATGTGCACTAGACCAGCTCCAACTCTCAGGGGTCCATGGTCTCCCGCAACTGAGGACCAGAATAATCAGGGACAGAACTGACCAGATGCTGGCTATACCCATTAACCAATGCCCAGCCCTGTATTAATGCTGCCCCCCTGGGCTGAGGGCACCCAAGCAGTCTGCAGAGAGAGTGCAAACAGGGAGACCAAGTGACCTGGGGTCAGGGCTCACAGGGCAAGGGTAGCTGGGAAGGGGCTGCGGCCCAGACACCCAGAATGCAGCCTCCAGGGCCCAGCTATCCCAGCACCTGGCCCTGCGCTCTGCCAAGCACAGTGGGATTTTCCACACCCAGGACTCAGCTTAGTAGAGAAACAGGAGCCGGGAGAAAAGGCTGGACGTGCACCTGGCAGGAAGCAGCCTCCTGGCCTGGTGGGCCTAATGCCAGACAGGGCCACCCCTGCCTGCTACTCCAAGTCCAATGGCCCCAGGACACCTCCACCCAGCTTGCCCCAGGCGGCAGCAGGTGGCAGGAGGCCCCTGAGGAACTGGCCACCCCCTCACCTACCCCGGAAGCAAGGCCTAGCCTACCCACCCACTGAGATGAGGCCCCAGGCCTAGGGCAGAGTGGCTGGTAGATAGGACCAGCATGGGAGGGAAGGGTACACCCCTCTGTGGTCCTGCTACTGCCCCCAGGTGCCTCCTAGGGCCCCATGCCAATGAGGTGTACACCCAGTGGACAGAGTCATTTCTTAGGACCCTCTCAGTATCCATGTCTCTACTCACTGGCCACACCCTGCAGAACTGGGCCAGCCTTCAAGAGAGCTGCAATCCCATCCCTGGCTGGCCAGGAGGTCTCAAGAGAAGCTCTTGGCCCTGGGGCGGCTGAGGGTGGGACAGGGGAGCCCTTGAGGGCCCTGGGGCTCCACCCACTGCCACCGATGGTCCTTGGGAACCTATCCATAGCAGACCCCAGCAAGAGTCCCCACCTTAGCCCAGCAATGGCCCCAGTGGGCCTAGCAGCTTCTCCCTGCCACACCCAAGTCCCAGCCCTCTCTGACTCACCCCTGGGAACAGGAGCAACCCCAGCACCACCTCAGGCAGGCTGCCTGGTCCCCTGCAGGCCCACTCCTCTCCCGGGCCTCCCCAGCCAGGGCCCCCAGAGGAGCAGGGCCCCCTCAGGTATGGCTCTTGCCCACGTGGCAGCTCTTCCCAGGGCCCAGCAGCTCTGCTCCCCCAGCCCTCCCAGTCTGTACAACCCAAGTCCTGTCTTCTACCTGGATGTGGTGCCCTAGGGCGGGGGGGCGGGGCCGGGCAGAGTGTGAGAGTGAGTGTGCGAGGCTGCCCACAGCAGCCAGCACAACCTCCCAGGAGCACAGCAGGGTCAGGACTAGTGAGAAGCAGAAGTTACCGCCATACTTCGATACCCTAGACTGCTTGTGAACCTGGCCTCTCAGGTGGCAATGGCCTCAGCTGCCCTGCTGACCCCTGGGCAGCCACCCAGAGCACCCCAACCTAGAATTCCTAAGGAAACCCTGGTTAACCTCAAACTTGTGGCTGCTGGGTTCTGCCTGCCGCCCTTTGACCCACCCCAGGGAGGAGTCTGCGCTAAGGCAGCGTTCTCAGAGCCTGGCACCGACTGGCCAAGAAGGACCACAGACTCTCAGAGACCACAGCAAACCATCGGCCAGCCTCCCCAGCAGTGCGGCTCCAGTGCACCCCCTCCCCCACAGAACGAGCTGAAGGGGCAGTGCAGAGCCGTCCTGAGCCCTCAAGGAGGTCCCTGTGGGTACCTGTGAGTCAGGCTCCCACCCCCACTAGGCCTTGGGGTGCACCAGGCCTTTATCCCAGGGCTGGGGTCTCACCAGCCACAGGCTCCCACACTCAGCTGTGAAACCCAGAGCTGCTGGCTCTTCCACCTGCCCGGCAGGCAGCACTTCCCCAGGCTGAAGCTACATAGGCCCAAAGTCCCCACAGCTGGCCAATGTGCCACAACTACCCAGACTTTTAACACCAAGGAGCTACAAGAGGTACAGAGAGGCCAAGTCACTGATTCCAGATGGCTCAGCTGAGGAGAGCAGAGGAAGAGGTGCTCAGACATTCTGGGCCCTCTGGGCCATGAGGCTCCATCAGAACACTTGTGCCCATAGACATGTGACCATGGAACCAAGGGCTCCCAGCCCTTAACCTTGCCAGGACCATCCCCAGTCTCTGGGCCTGGGTCACTACCCTTACTCCTCTGCCTGGATGCCTACCCTGCACTTCCAGTCATCAGACCCAAGACTGGGCACTTCTGTGGGACCCAACAGAGGCCTTGCCCCTAAGTCCGGGGTCATTGGAGTGGGGGTACCCTTACCTGATGGGCCAAAGACACCATGTGGGGAGTGCAGCCCAGCCCAGGGGAGGCTCTGTTCCTTACTTGTGGCCAAATGTGGTCAGCGGAAGCTCAAGGAACCCAGGACTAGCCCACAGTGGACTAGGGTTGAGGCAGGAGACCCAGACTTATCAGGGTACTCCTCATAGTAGCCAGTCTGGGTCCAGCCTGGCAGCACAGTCAGGACCTGCCTTCTCACCCCCAAAACCAAACTAGATTCACTTGACATTTAGGTAAGCTTCTAGGCCAGTGCTCATTCATGCTAGAGTGTGAGTGACTGGCCAGCCCTTCCCATATGAAATTTATTCCACAAAATAAATGATTCTATAGACTAAGTGGAGCTTGGAGCTCTGCAGGTAGAACTCGGGAGGAGGGAAGCAGCTGACAGAAGTCCTCCTTCGGGCTCCTGAGACCACCAGACTATCAGCCAAGAGGCAAGGAAGAAAGAAGGTGAGCCCACCCTGTCTGCTTGCTCACTGCCATGCCAGCCCAGCCTTGACCTTTGACCTTCCCTCTGCCACCCAACTCTCATGGATACCTGAGGTCCCCAGGCTGTGCCTCTAAGCTCTCTGCCTTCTCTCTACACCCACCCATAGCCATTCCCAAGCCTGCCCAAACACCCCCAGGTCTGCCCTCAGCCCCGGTTCCCACCCCACAGAGAACAGCATGCCCTGATTCAAGACCCCAATCAGCCACCCTTCCTCCATGAGGGCAGAGGCTCTGCCACTGCTGTGTGGTGGCAGCCCCCAGGGAGCCAGGACTGAGTGGGTCCCTGAGAGATGCACCCCAAGTGGCTCTAGACGGCCCCTAGGGGTAGGACACCCTCCTCACCACACCCTTCCTGGGAGCATGAGTTTATACAGAGGAGCATCTGTGACTTTGATTTTAGTTAAATTAATAAACTAAGTTAAAAACCAAAGCGCCCTTTCTTCCACCCCATTTCGAAGCCAGGGATGCCCAGGCTCAGAGGAGTTCCAGGACAGTGTGAGGGCGCCCAGCCAGAGGCGGCAGGCCAGGCTTGAGCACCCCAGGCCCTGACCTCAGGCAGCAGGAGCACCCACGCTGGGGACGGCCAAGGACGCACCCTCCCCTCAGCTTCTCCTACTTAGAAAGTCCAAAAAGACTCTCAGCGCCCCCGCCCCCAGAGTCAGTCACGGAGTGGCCCAGGCTTGACCTGACTGGGTCTGCCCAGGGACTGTGCAACCACAGAATCCAGGAAATGGCCTCAATGTCAAAGTCCCAAGACATGGCCATACACAAGGACACTGCTTGCCTGAGGGCACCAGGCACACCTGCTAGGCCCACAGGGCCTCAGTTAGTCCTCCCCCCTTAGCAATGCGGAGGGGAGACTCAGGTTTCTGTGGCTGAGCCGGGTCAGGCCCTGCTGGACAGCCACCTCCTGCTCCCAGTCCCAGAGGCCCAATTCAGCACCAGTGGCAAGTCCCTTCTCCCAGGAAGGCCACCACAGCACTCCCGCTCCCAGATGCCCAAGTCAGCTGACAGCCTGGGCTTCTCCCAGGAATGCCAGGAGGGACCAAGACCCAGCATCCAGGAACCTCAGGGAAGGGTGGGTGGCTCCAATCTGAACTGTCCAGGTGCCTTGAAAAAGGCAGCCAGGAGGAGCCTGCCCTGACTCCAGAAACTTCTGCAAGTCCCAGCAGACTGCTTGGGGTCCCCACTGCACCCACCCCGCATTCCCAATCCCAACTGGGGGTGTTCTCTGGGTGACCTGTCCCACCCAACTCCTCCAGGCTTGACCCTCCCCTGACCCCAGCCTCCATGAAGCACCACCCCCCAGATCTGCCCTCAGCCCTGGTTCCCACCCCACAGAGAACAGCATGCCCTGAGCCCGACCAGGATCAAAAGAAGGGACTTAGGTTTGGGATGGACTGTCAGGGCACAGGGGACCAGCTAGACTGCCCTCAGGAAGCCAGGGTCCCCACCTGCCCATCATTCGGAGCTCTCCGGCGCCCGCTGGCAGTCAGGGCCCCAGGGTCCCAATTTTGGCAGACAGATAGGTGCACACGCCAACCAGGGCCACTAAGGTGTCGGAGCAGACCCTGGCCCTGCACACACCCTGCGCGGGGGCGCAGCTGGGCCGCGGGCGCCCGGGATCGCTGACAGCCCAGACCCCGAGCCCTGCCCCACACAGACAGGTGCCCTCCCGCGCCCGCCCAGGCCGCGCGGCCCACTGACCCGAAGTCCTGATCCATGGACTTGAAAAAGAATTTGTAGGCGTGCACCGGCCGGTTGCTGAGCACGTTCTTGAAATCGGCCAGCGTGACGCGCTCGGGGGCCACGGGCAGCTTGACCAGGTACGGCGTCTCCTCCTCGTCCATGTGGTAGATGATCTTGGTCTCCGCCATGGCGCGGCGGCGGCGCGAGCCCGCGCGGCGCTCAGGGCCCGGCCCGCGGCTCGGACACGGGGCGCGCTCCCCGCCCGCCGGCCCGCGCCCCGCCCGGCCGCGCCGAGGCCCCCGCGCGCCCCCGGTTCCCGCCCGCGCTCCGGTCGCTGCCCCGCGGCCCGCGGCCGCCCATCCGCCGCCGGCCCGGGAGCGAGCGCGACGGACGCAGCACGAAGGGCCGCTGCTGCCCGCCGCCCCCTCGGGCCGCGCCGTTCAAGGACCGCCGGCCGGCCGGAGCGCGCGGCCCGCGGGGGCGCCCGAGAGCCGGCTGACGTCACCGGCCGCCCGCGGCGGGGCGGGCGGGGCTGCGCACGCGCGGGGCGGCGGGGCTGCGCGCGGGCGGGGCGCGGCCGGCGGGCGGGCGGGCGCGCGGGGCGGGTGGAGGGCCCTGGATGCACGCCCGCGCTAGCTCCCGGCTCGCTCGCCCCGGCGCCGCCCGCCCTGCGCCACTCTGCGCCCGGGCCCGGGGTCCCCGGCCAGACGCGCGGGGCGCCCCCAACACGTGCGCCGGCCTCAGTTCCAGCTCAGTCCTGGAGTCGGGGTACCCGGACAGACTGACGCGCCCGGGGTATTCGCGGAGGGACTCCCAGGAAGCCCCGCCCCCACCTGCGCGTCGCGTCCCCAGCTGTCAAAGGGAGGCCCCTCCCCCCGGCCAAGGCGCGCCCCCCCCCACCCCATCGGAGATGCACTGGGACCAGGGGAAGCGTCCACCCTCTCCCGAGGATGCACGGGTCCTGGGTGCCCAGAGTTCAGAGGCGTCCGGTCACTCTGGCGGCCTGTGAGGTGCACCGCAGGAAGCTGAAGATACTTGTGTCATACACCGAGCCAGCAGCACTCGGTTACTCTGCTCCTGGCATTAGCCCCAAACTCGTCCGCCCACTTCCGGGTCCCATGGGTGCTCCAGGAAACTCTGGCAAAGTGAATGCTTGCTCACGCGGGTGGAGAACTCGCGTGGCCATGGGTGTGCACAGAGGTGTCCAGGTGTGGTGCTCTGGCAGCTGCTGAGCCAGAAGAAGTTTGTCCTGTGTAGACTGGGCCAGCCTGAGGTCCTCTGCAGGGCAAGGAAGACCCAGTACACCCCCCAGGCTGTGAAGGGTCCAGCCATTTGCTGCTCTGCTGGCCTGGAGGCTTTCCCTGCCCCCACTCCAGGAGAAAGATTCCGGGCCATTAGAAGGAGTCCCAGGCTGGCCAGAATGGGGGCAATCCTAGGATGCAGTAGGAATGATGGGGGAAGGCATGTGTCAAGCCCCTTGTGACCTGGGACTCTCCCATCTGCCTCGTGGTGGTCATCCCAGGCCCTGGACCAACACAAAGAAAGACCCCACTACTGCCTGGAAGACCCAGAAGTTGGACAGAAGTCCCCAGTATAGCCTAGGCCCAGTGTCCTGGCCCCTGTAACTTCAGCTTTGATGGGTAGGACTAGCAGGATTCTGCCATCCTGGGCACCACCTCCCCATCACCTGGAGGCAGGCCCTCTCCCTTCAGGCCTTAGTTTCCCCGGAGGTGACCTGAAGAAACAGGCAGGATGGCCTTGGATGATCTGACCCTGAAAGGTCTCTGCTGGTGCCCAAGGAAAGAGGAAACCAGTCCCTGCCTTGAGAGCCCCGTAGGCTGGACACAAACAGCTGTGGGTTGAGTCAGGGACTGGGGCTGGCTGCCCTCTAGCTCCCAACATTTAGCCCCAGTTGTAGAAGAGGACAGTACCCAGAGGCCTGAGGCTGATGCCAACACTGGGGCCCCACTGGGTGAGTGTGTGGCCAGAGCCTGAGCCCCTGCAGGAAGGGCTTGTCCAGTGACAGTGTAGGCACTAGTAGGGCCACAGGCTACTAGGCTGGAAGAGAGGAGCACCTCCCCAAGCCAGCATTCCCACATACCTTGGCACTGTGGGATCCTTGAGGGTGACTGCCACCCTTTCCTGCTCCCACTAAATATATATATATATATTTCGTACCAGGGATTGAACACAGGGCCAAGGGGCACCAGTGAAACAAATCCCACAGCCCTTTTTTGTTGTTTTTTTAGACAAGGTCTCCCAAAATTGCTTAGGGCCTTTGCTAAGTTGCTGAGGCTGGTTTTGAACTTGCGATCTTCCTGCCTCAGCCTCCTGACCTACTGGGATTATAGGCATGTGCCACGGTGCCCAGCTCTGCCCCCACTATTCTGAGGGCACTAGAGGAGGGGCCGTGGTGGCAATTCAGTTCTGTGCATACTTTCTCCCCTCACCTATACCCCATGTTTGTGCCAAGAGCACACTGTCAGCTCCTAGCCAGAGGCTGAGCGGAGGGCCAGTGAAGCCCCTGTTGGCCAGGCCCTGCAGCGCCACTCTTCTGCCCATCTCCTGCACTCCATCCAGTGTCAGACCTGCATCCTGGTGAAGCCGTCCTATCCACTCCAGGTCTGCTCCTCAGAGGACTTACAAACGTGGTCCCCTCTGTCCTCATGTGCTTCCCTCCCCACTGTCCAAATAAACAGAAGAACTGAGACCCCTTCACTGTCAGAAGTAAGCAGCAGAACTGGGTCCAATGTCCCCTTTCCAGGACACTTGCTCCTAAGAGGACCCAGACCTTCCACTTGCAGGGAGGGACATAACTGTGGCACTTCAAGGAGAGTAAGAACACTTGTTTAGGAGTTCCTGGGGGGACCGATGGACACTTTTGTAGACATACCTGGGCCGAGTCTAAAAGTCAAATGTGGCCTTTATTGTGATGTGGCAAAACCCCCAACAAGACCAAGTGTGGCAGCACATAGAATTGTCCTCACCCCCAACTCTATCCTCAGTCAAAACAAAAGCCAGGATGTGGCCCCAGCCCCAGACTCCAGCCCGGGGAGGGGCATTGGTCAAGGTCGTAAGGAGCCCAGTGACTGTCAAGTGGGCCATGGAAAAAAGGGAGAGAAAGCTGGATAAAGGGTCAAAAGCAGAGGCAGAGCCAAGGGGTAGCCCCATTGGCCCAAAGCAGCACAGAGGGCCTGGAGTCCTCAGTCCCAGCACAGATCAGGCAGCACCCAGAAGGGATGCTGGGCAGTGCAGTTCAGACAGGCCCTTGGGGGCTCACAGTGGCACAGAGCTCCCCTGAAAAAAGGGGATGTGCCAGCCTCCCAGCTTCCTAAGCCACCAGGTTCTGACTGAGCTTCTCTGAACATCTTCCTGCCCCTAGCAGGGAGAAGCCAGGAGGGCCTGAAGGCTTGGTGAACATCGAGGATCTTGGCTGTGGCAGAAGTGGGGACAGGGCCACCAGTGGACAAAGGTGGCCAAAGTGTGGCAGCCACTGTGGCAGAGTCCCTAGGAGAATGAGGGTTATTCCTGGAAGAGGGAGTGAGGGCAGCCACTCTGGCCAGTCTGGACCAAGTTCCAGGAAAGCAAGCGGGCCAGCCGCTGGAAAGGAGCCCGGTGAGCATGGCAAGGTCAGGGGACATCCTCCAAGGCAGAGCTGCTGGCCAGCCAGGAGCCCAGGCTCCCTTTATTTGCAGTACTCTTTCCTGAACTCTGGAAGCCAACAGAAAAGCTGGTGTCAACTCTCTGCCCCCTTCCGTGGAAAACTAAGAGCAGACACTCTACAGAACTTCTCAGACTCCTGAGCAGAGATGGTGAGGGTCTTCTACCCATGAGGCTTGCTGGAGCCCATATTTGGGGTCCTGGGAATGAGTAGGCTGGGGTTTTGCCTGGGTCCGCAGAGGGGTGGCAGAAACCTCCCTCCCAGTGCTCACCTTTGTCCAGGTCAATGCTCTTGGCAGGCAGGGGGCTGTGGGCCAGCTCAGCCCTCTCCTTCAGGATGTTGTTCTTGTAATCTGTATGGGGGGAGCAGGGTGAGGTCCTCCCGGGGGGGCCCTCCCCAGCCCGGGCCTTGGTGTCCGGCCTACCTAGTTGAATGTCGTCACTCCTGTAAGGAGCCTGGTCCTCTTTGGCCGCAGCAAACTCCGCCAAATTTACATCCTTCCTGGAGAGGCAGCAGGTTAGAGGTGTGGCCGGCCTGGGCGGGGGCGGGGCGGGAGGCGGCACTCACCCTGGGGCCTTTGCCGACTTCTTGTCCGAGTACTCGTAGCCTGCCGATGGAGGGAGACGGTGTTGGGGGCAGCCTGGCCCCTCCCCGAGGAAGCCACCCCCGCCCCCCGCACTTGGGCTCGCCATCCGCGGGGTCGCAGCATCCCTGAGCCCCTGGGTCTGGAACGCTCCCGCCTCACCTCCGCGGCGGCGCTGGCGTGTGGCCAGGACCACAGTGATGAGCAGGAGGATGAAGAGCAGGAGCGTGGCCAGCACGTAGCCCAGTTGCTGGAAGAAGTGGGCCCGGCCCTCGGGGACGATGACGTTGATGACGCTGCGGCCTCGCGCCAGCGTGGGGTCTGCGGGCCAGAGGGAGGCGTCAGGCACAGGCACCCGGGGAGGAAAACTGCCGCCCGCCGGGGGGGGGGGGGGGCGCCCTCACCTGGGCCAGGGACACTGCCGTGGCCCGAGCCGTTGCCGGGCGAGGCCCGCGGAGGCGGCCCCGCGGCGGGCTCAGTGACCCTCAGGTGGAAGACCCGGCGCTCGTGCAGGCCGCAGTAGTGGTGGTGCAGGTGGCAGGAGTAGGTACCCTCGTCAGCCGGTTCCAGGGGGTCGATGCTCAGCGAGAAGTCCCCGCGGGCGAAGGCGTCGGCGCCCACCGCCACGCGGTCGCGCAGGAAGGGCGGCCCGTAGGCTCGGCGCTCTCCGGACGCATACAGGTCCAGCAGGCGGTCGGCTCGGTCGTGCGGCACCCCCGGCGGCTGCCGGTCCCAGTGCGCCACCTGCTGTGCCTCCTCCAGGTGCCGGTCGGTCCACACGTGCGCGCGGTTCACGCAGGTCAGCAGCGCGGGCGCGCCGCGCACCGCCGCCAGCACCTCCTTCTCGCCGTCCCAGAACGCGCGTGCGGCTTGGGCTGCGGAGGGGAGGGGACGGTCAGCGTCCGGCGGCGGGAGGGGCGGGGGGCCGCGCGCAGGGCCCACTCACGGTCGTCGGTGACCTCGAGGCGCACGGCCAGGCTCTCGTAGAGGTGGCAGTAGTGGTGGTGCAGGTTGCAGGTGTACAGCCCCTCGTCGCCCTCCTCCACCGCTGCTCCCGGCCCGCAGGGAGAGAACCGCCACGTGAGTTTTCCCGGCCACGCTCGCGCCCCGGCAGCCCGCATTCCCTGGGCACCCCGCGGGATTCCCTCTCCTCACCGCGGATAAGCAGTGAGAAGTTGCCGTCGTGGAAAGCGGAGGGCGACAGAAGGAGGCGGCCCCGGTCGCGCGGCTCGTATACGCGCTGCTCCCCAGCAGAGTACATGTCCACAAGTCGGCGCGCTGGGCCTCCAGGTCCGCCGCTGAGGTCCCAGTGGACCACACGCTGGCGGTCGTGCAGCCGGTCTTGGGTCCACACCATGCGGGGGCTCTGGCAGCGCAACACGGCCTGGGTACCCGCTGCCCAGCTCACTGCCGACTCAGATACCACCGAGCTGCCAGCTGTTGGAGACCCTGAGGGCCCTGGTGGGGAAAGGAGAGTCAGCAGGCTCGGGCCCAAGAGGACTAGTAGGAGTGGGGCTGGAAAAATGCAAAGAGGACTGGGCCCATGATGGGGGTAGAGTGGTCACTCACCTGAGGACAGGAGGACAGCAAAGCCTGGAAGCAGAGGAAGAGTAAAGCTGGGGAGGGGTGCCCTCAGCCTTGGTACCAGTCACCCCCCAGCCTGTGGCCACCTGGTTTCTGGGCCCTTCCTGAAGTCCTGGACAAGGCTGTTTCCATGATGCCCACTGAACTGTGGTGGGGGTAAAGCTGGAGAAGTGGGGACACAGGGGGGGGGGCTCCTGCAGCTGGACATGGGCAGTCCCCTCACACAGACCCTCTACCCTCACTGCCACCCTGCCTGGGTTTGGGGGACAGCTTCTACCCTTTGGGAGTGAGGAAGTTGTGCTCCCCCAGGGGCTGAGATGTAAGCCAGGATTTGACCCTTTGATGGCTGGCTCTGGGGTGTGGGCTTGTCATCGGGGCCATTCTTAGGTGACCATTACTACATCAGTGTATGGAGTCCACCCAAACTCCTCAGCCTGAGGCCTGCTCACATCCTCATGCGGAAGGGCCACGCCGCTTGCTTGAGCCCTCAAGGATTCTGAGACCTTAGACCACAGGGGTCGCTGCCTACAACCAGGACTCAATGGGGCCCTGATAGCCTTCTCCAAGGTCAGGAGCCTGAAGCCAGAGGAGTGGACATAGGGAAGGCACCCCCATCTGCCACCCCACAGGACCAAGTTCCTACTGCAGAGAAGTGGCCGAGTGCCCAGAGCTTCAGAGAGGAATGTGCAGGGTCAGCAGGCCAGCCAGGGCGGGCCCAGGGGCCCTGGCGGGGGCTGGGACAGACCCGGCAAGCCCACAGTTCTCAGGCACCCCTGCGGACCCGCTCTGCTTCTCCGTGGAAGTGCAGACCTGAGGGGCTGGACCTGGAGCCCCACGGTGAGTCGGGTTTGGGAGGACCTGTGGAGGCACCTTGGCCACAGCCTCCTGCCCTTCTGGGCTCCGGCATCCCCACGACCCACAGGCAGGACTGTCAGAGGTCTGTCTGAGTCCTCAGGCCCTCAGGTGGAGGATCTCTGTGAGGCCCCCAACCCTAGCCCCTTCCCTGCAGGAACGCCTCACCCCTCCCAGCCCAGGCTCAGACAGGCAGCTCTGCCCCAGCGGGAGTTAGCCCAGAGTCCTGGGCGCTGGCACCCCAGCCCCAGCCTCCCTACTCACTCTCCAGGAGCAGGAGTTTCCACAGCAGGGCGCCGGACGGCAGCTCCATGGCGCCAGCCCAGCCCCTCTGGCTTTGTCTCCCTCCAGCCTAACTCTCCAGAAAAACAGCCGACCACCTCCCCCCGCCTAGCCCCCGCCGTGACATCACGGAGCCCTGGGCCTGCGGTCTGTGCCCCGCCCACTCCCGCTGCTCCAGCCCCTTGGCCTCCCCATCCTTGGCTGGCCTGGTGGGGAGGGGCTGCCTTGCAGCCAACCTGCCCTGCAGGGTGGAGTGGAGCCCTGGCTGGACACTCACTGGCCAGCATAGGGAGGGGTAGTAGCCCAGTCCTTGTGGGGGTAACAGAGCCTGAGGTAGGACCCCTGAGGCCATGTGGGTATCAGTGACATCTGGGACTTCCTGGTGGGGGCTCCTGTGTCCCCCAACTTCTGGCATCCCCCACTAGAGCTGCCTCCCACCTACTGGCCCCTGTGCCAGATGGCCCTTTGCCTCTGCCTCTTAGCTGAGGAGGACCTTGGCACCCTTCCAGGGACCCTGGTGGGCTCTCTGGGAACAGCATTATGGGCACTGCAGCGCAGTCCTCTTTAGGACCCAGAGGAGCCAACCAGGGAGGCAGGGTAGTGCCCCTGGCACTGAGGCCAGAGAGGTGGTCGACCTGGACAGAGCCTCCTCCTGACCCTGAAGTCTGACCCAGATTATGTGCCCCTGGAAGA